>NW_024058587.1:0-40000 GCF_016432855.1 Salvelinus namaycush
CCACCAGCGTTTCCACCAAACTGACTTGTTTCCCACCAGTGTTTCCACCAAACTAACTTGTTTCCCACCAGCGTTTCCACCAAACTGACTTGTTTCCCACCAGTGTTTCCACCAAACTAACTTGTTTCCCACCAGCGTTTCCACCAAACTAACTTGTTTCCCACCAGTGTTTCCACCAAACTAACTTGTTTCCCACCAGTGTTTCCACCAAACTAACTTGTTTCCCACCAGTGTTTCCACCAAACTGACTTGTTTCCCACCAGTGTTTCCACCAAACTAACTTGTTTCCCACCAGCGTTTCCACCAAAATGATTTGTTTCCCACCAGTGTTTCCACCAAACTAACTTGTTTCCCACCAGTGTTTCCACCAAACTAACTTGTTTCCCACCAGTGTTTCCACCAAACTAACTTGTTTCCCACCAGTGTTTCCACCAAACTAACTTGTTTCCCACCAGTGTTTCCACCAAACTAACTTGTTGTTGGCTAAAATGACGTAGCGCACATAAAATGTACTTTTTCGTTTCAGTTTTCATGTACCAAATAAAAATCTAAAGGTCAATGTGTTTCCATCGCATGTTCCACTCTACTGATGGTTTCGCTACAAAATCTGTTACGTTATAATATACCCACTCTGATCTTGGCACGTGCCCTCTCTAGCCAACAGCTCACAGATACAGTGGGGCTAGTCTACAGGAGGACATTATTATGGATAAGAGTCCGATTATTTTTATTTGTCAAACGGCAGTCAAGCATCGATCATCATGTTACCAGAATAAGACCCTCAATATTTATTGGAAAGGAGCATCACCGTGACCTTTCACCCCCCTGTGAAGTTCATCATAATTTATTAATAATAATTTATTAATCTGTAACCTAATAAACTGCATGGTTTCCCCGAGTCATACGAGACGACCACACAACATATCGTGTGATTCCAAAGTTTTCTTATGATATGATAGTTTTTATATCAATAATTGCGCAAAATGGCATTTCCTCCACCATTTCTCGCATAATACATTTTACTGATACAAAAAGATCCCACCATGTCGAACGTGGTTATTGACAATGATCAATCAAGTACAACGGAAGGAGTGAAAACCCACAGACACTCATTCCTCGAGGACTGGAGTTTGACACATGATTTAGCCTCTGGGTTACCTACCCACAGCTGACATGGTGACGATATTCTGGCCTACAGGGAAGTCCCGTCCGATCATCCCTCGGCAGCCAACCCTCTCAAACAAAGGTCTGTTGTCATTTACGTTGATGAGGCGCACTGTCACGTTGACCTCGTTCTCCCGCCGGTACGGAGAACCCCAGTCTGAGGCCCGGACGGAGAACATGTAGAGATCAGATGACGTCTCGTAGTCCAGCTCTCTAGCGGTCCTCAGCTGAGAGAAGATGAGAGGAGAGGAAACGAGGGGAGATGAGAAGAGGAGAGGAGAGGAGGTGAGAAGAGGAATGGAGGGGAGGGGAGAAGAAGACAGGACAGGACAGGACAGGACAGGAGAGGACAGGAGAGGACAGGAGAGGAGAGGAGAGGAGAGGAGAGGAGAGGAGAGGAGAGGAGAGGAGAGGAGAGGAGAGGAGAGGAGAGGAGAGGAGAAAAGAAGATGACAGGACAGGAGGAAAAGTGATAAGATGAAATAAGATATGTTTGTCAATACTTTGCAGCATGTACTGTATACACACACAGCGAGGAACAACAACACCCAACAGGCAACACTAAAGGTACCTCTCCTGAGTCCTGATCAATGGTGAAGGGTAGCGCCTGAAGTCCAGCGATGCTGTGGGTGATACACCCGTTCTCCCCTTTGTCATCGTCCACCGCCGACACCACCGAGATCACCGTACCGACCGGCACGGTCTCTTCGATTGACACGTCGTACGCCGGCCTGGTGAACGTGGGCGTGTTGTCGTTAGCGTCCTCTACTGTGACCTGAGTTAAAGATGAGATGAGAAATGAACAGAAGATCAGATTTGTTTGTCAACACAGACACAATCAACAAAGACGACAACAACAACGTATTACAAATCAGATCAAACACATTAAAATCACCTGGACCCTGGTTCTGAGTTTACTGCCCTGCTCCAACACCTCCAGCTCCACGACGTCCTGCGATAGGCTGGTCAGAGGGGTTGTCGTAGTGATGACCCCGGTCAGAGGGTTGATGAGGAAGTACGGTGAGGCAGAGAAGGGGCTGAAGCTGTAGTTGACGTTGGGAGGTTCTGGGGTGATCCGTACTTCCACTACGAAGGTGCCAGGCGGCGCTATCTCACTCAGTCTCACCTGGTACAGCTGTTTATCAAACCTCACCTGGAAAATCAAGTTAAAATGTGTGGTAATTGTCTTGCTTTTATACCAAAGTGAACATTTTTCGAGCTTATCTACTGGTATAAAATAGGAGCATCTTGTAATTAAAATGGCTTTGTTGTTATTATATTGTTATGGTATTGTTATGGTGTTATGGTGTTGTTATGATATTGTTATGATATTGTTATGGTATTGTTATGGTGTTGTTATGGTGTTGTTATGGTGTTGTTATGGTATTGTTATGGTGTTGTTATGGTATTGTTATGGTGTTGTTATGGTGTTGTTATGGTATTGTTATGGTGTTGTTATGGTGCTGTTATGGTATTGTCATGGTATTGTCATGGTGTTGTCATGGTATTGTTATGGCGTTGTTATGGTATTGTTATGTGTTGTTATGGTGTTGTTATGGTGTTGTTATGGTGTTGTTATGGTATTGTTATGGTATTGTTATGGTGTTGTTATGGTATTGTTATGGTGTTGTTATGGTGTTGTTATGGTGTTATGGTGTTGTTATGATATTGTTATGATATTGTTATGGTGTTGTTATGGTGTTGTTATGGTGTTGTTATGGTGTTGTTATGGTGCTGTTATGATATTGTTATGGTATTGTTATGGTGTTGTTATGGTGTTGTTATGGTGTTGTTATGGTGTTGTTATGGTATTGTTATGGTGTTGTTATGGTGTTGTTATGGTATTGTTATGGTGTTGTTATGGTGCTGTTATGGTATTGTCATGGTATTGTCATGGTGTTGTCATGGTATTGTTATGGCGTTGTTATGGTATTGTTATGGTATTGTTATGGTGTTGTTATGGTGTTTTGATGGTGTTTTGATGGTGTTGTTATGGTATTGTTATGGTGTTGTTATGGTGTTGTTATGTGTTGTTATGGTGTTGTTATGGTGTTGTTATGGTGTTGTTATGGTGTTGTTATGTGTTGTTATGGTGTTGTTATGGTGTTGTTATGGTGTTGTTATGGTATTGTTATGGTATTGTTATGGTGTTGTTATGGTGTTGTTATGGTGTTGTTATGGTATTGTTATGGTGTTGTTATGGTATTTTTATGGTGTTATGATATTGTTATGGTGTTGTTATGGTGTTGTTATGGTGTTGTTATGGTGTTGTTATGGTGTTGTTATGGTGTTATGATATTGTTATGGTGTTGTTATGGTGTTGTTATGGTGTTGTTATGGTATTTTTATGGTGTTATGATATTGTTATGGTGTTGTTCACTAGAACAAAAACTTCAAAACTCAGACAATTTTTTTTGAGAAACAAAAATACATGACACTGAACAGCAGAGAGAGGGAAAAAGCTACAACAATGAAAATGAAATTGAATGAAGACACGACTGGCAAATGACTCACCTGGAGAGCCTGAGGTTTTCTAACTAACACCTGGACCACCTGAGTGTTGGAGAACAGAGGAGGGGTTCCTCTGTCTTTAGCCTGGAGGGTCAGGTTACAACCGTATGGAAACTTCTTCCAGTCCACGGGCTCTGACGTCTTCACCTAGAGATGGGAGGAGAAGAGGAGATTAGAAGAGATAAAAGAAGGGGAGGAAATGATAGGCGAGGAGAGGAGGAGAGAAGAGGAGAGAAGAGGAGAGAAGAGGAGAGGAGAGAAGAGAAGAGGAGAGGAGAGGTGGGAAGAGAAGAGGTGAGGAGAGGAGAGGGGAGGAGAGGTGGGAAGTGAAAGGGAAGAGGAGAGGAGAGGAGAGGACAGGTGAGGAGAGGAGAGAGGACAGGTGAAGAGAGGAGAGGAGAGGAGAGGAGAGGAGAGGAGAGGAGAGGAGAGGAGAGGAGAGGAGAGGAGAGGAGAGGAGAGGAGAGGTGGGAAGAGAAGAGAAGAGAAGAGGAGAGGAGTGTACTACCTTGTACTCGTTCCCAACCGGCGAGCGGTCCACCTTAAACTGTTCCAGTGGGTCCCCCTCGACGATGGAGACCCATTCGATGTCCCCGCACACCCCCTCATCCTGGTCCTCCACCGTGACCACAGCAAACACAGGGTCTTGGTCCAACCACGATGGCACCAGGGCCACCATAGACAGCACCGGAGAAAACTCATTCACCCGTTCAACCGTCAGGACCACCTGGATTGATTGATTTATTGATTGATTGATAAAACGATCAAACAGTTAAAGACAAATGTCAAAGTACAAAGAAATCCGAGAGGATGAAACATTAAGGAAAATAGAATATAACTTTATTGTCACTTGAGTAGAATGGACAATGAGTCTTATGTCTTTCCTAACACCTCCAGATACACACACACACACACACACACACACACACACACACACACACACACACACACACACACACACACACACACACACACACACACACACACACACACACACATACATACACACACACACACACACACACACACACACACACACACACACACACACACACAAACACACAAACACACAAACACACACAGCAGCAGCGCCCCTGGATAGAGAACAATTTTTGTGTTTGCCCGACCCGGGGTTTGAACTAGCAACCTTCAGGCTGCTGGTTCGCTTCTCTAACCTTCTAGTCCTTGGTCGGAACAAAACAGGAAATAGAGATACCTTAGCGGTGCTGCTAATCCCGTTGGTCCCGTAGAGCTTTATCCCTCGGTCCACCGCTCGGACCTCCAGCTCCATCCGCTGCCCCGTTATTGGCTGGCCAGTCAGGGTCACGACCCCGCTGGTGGGGTGCACCGAGAACAGCTCCACACGTTCCCTGGAGACAAATCAAACTTTATTCTATAAAGAGACAAATCAAACTTTATTCTATAAAGAGACAAATCAAACTTTATTCTATAAAGAGACAAATCAAACTTTATTCTATAAAGAGGCAAATCAAACTTTATTCTATAAAGAGACAAATCAAACTTTATTCTATAAAGAGACAAATCAAACTTTATTCTATAAAGAGACAAATCAAACTTTATTCTATAAAGAGACAAATCAAACTTTATTCTATAAAGAGACAAATCAAACTTTATTCTATAAAGAGACAAATCAAACTTTATTCTATAAAGAGACAAATCAAACTTTATTCTATAAAGAGGCAAATCAAACTTTATTCTATAAAGAGACAAATCAAACTTTATTCTATAAAGAGACAAATCAAACTTTATTCTATAAAGAGACAAATCAAACTTTATTCTATAAAGAGACAAATCAAACTTTATTCTATAAAGAGAGAAATCAAACTTTATTCTATAAAGAGACAAATCAAACTTTATTCTATAAAGAGGCAAATCAAACTTTATTCTATAAAGAGACAAATCAAACTTTATTCTATAAAGAGACAAATCAAACTTTATTCTATAAAGAGACAAATCAAACTTTATTCTATAAAGAGACAAATCAAACTTTATTCTATAAAGAGACAAATCAAACTTTATTCTATAAAGAGACAAATCAAACTTTATTCTATAAAGAGACAAATCAAACTTTATTCTATAAAGAGACAAATCAAACTTTATTCTATAAAGAGACAAATCAAACTTTATTCTATAAAGAGACAAATCAAACTTTATTCTATAAAGAGACAAATCAAACTTTATTCTATAAAGAGACAAATCAAACTTTATTCTATAAAGAGACAAATCAAACTTTATTCTATAAAGAGACAAATCAAACTTTATTCTATAAAGAGGCAAATCAAACTTTATTCTATAAAGAGACAAATCAAACTTTATTCTATAAAGAGTCAAATCAAACTTTATTCTATAAAGAGACAAATCAAACTTTATTCTATAAAGAGACAAATCAAACTTTATTCTATAAAGAGGCAAATCAAACTTTATTCTATAAAGAGACAAATCAAACTTTATTCTATACAGCACTTCTCTTACAATGGGTCGTTCTGACTCTGACAAGTCGTACAAACTCGACTTACATTTGGTACAGTTCTATGCAGTGCAAAGTGCTTCCCAAACATACAGGGTTCTTCACAAAGTATTCAGACCCCTTGACTTATTCCACAGTTTGCCTGATATTTAAAATGGTTTACATTGAGATGTTGTGTTAAAGTCTGAATTTAAAATGGATTACATTGAGATGTTGTGTTAAAGTCTGAATTTAAAATGGTTTACATTGAGATGTTGTGTTAAAGTCTGAATTTAAAATGGTTTACATTGAGATGTTGTGTTAAAGTCTGAATTTAAAATGGATTACATTGAGATGTTGTGTTAAAGTCTGAATTTAAAATGGATTACATTGAGATGTTGTGTTAAAGTCTGAATTTAAAATGGTTTACATTGAGATGTTGTGTTAAAGCCTGAATTTAAAATGGTTTACATTGAGATGTTGTGTTAAAGTCTGAATTTAAAATGGATTACATTGAGATGTTGTGTTAAAGTCTGAATTTAAAATGGATTACATTGAGATGTTGTGTTAAAGTCTGAATTTAAAATGGATTACATTGAGATGTTGTGTTAAAGTCTGAATTTAAAATGGTTTACATTGAGATGTTGTGTTAAAGCCTGAATTTAAAATGGTTTACATTGAGATGTTGTGTTAAAGTCTGAATTTAAAATGGTTTACATTGAGATGTTGTGTTAAAGCCTGAATTTAAAATGGTTTACATTGAGATGTTGTGTTAAAGTCTGAATTTAAAATGGTTTACATTGAGATGTTGTGTTAAAGTCTGAATTTAAAATGGTTTACATTGAGATGTTGTGTTAAAGTCTGAATTTAAAATGGTTTACATTGAGATGTTGTGTTAAAGCCTGAATTTAAAATGGATTACATTGAGATGTTGTGTTAAAGTCTGAATTTAAAATGGATTACATTGAGATGTTGTGTTAAAGTCTGAATTTAAAATGGTTTACATTGAGATGTTGTGTCACTGGTCTACACACCCAATACCCCATTTAGAAATGTTTACAAATTAATAAAAAATGTAAAAGCTGAAATGTCTTGATTCAATAAGTATTCCACCTCTTTGTTATGGCAAGCCTAAATAAGTTCAGGAGTATAAAAATGTGTTTAACAAGTCACATAATAAGTTGCATGGACTCACTCAGTGTGCATTATTAGTGGTTAACATGAGTTTTAAATAACTACCCCATTTATAAATAAATAATAACATGTGTTGCATGGACTCACTCAGTGTGCAATAATAGTGGTTAACATGAATTTTAATTAACTACCCCATTTATAAATAAATAATAACATATGAGAAGAATAAAAACATCATGCATTTCCAGGTCAAAGGTTGTGAGTTTGATTCCCGCTGGGGACACCCATACGGAAAATACATGACCGTATGACTGGAAGACGCTTTGGCTAAAAGCGTCTGATAAATGACGCATATTATTATATTATTAAAATATATAAACTAAAGCTAGTAAAACAACAGTGGATCTAAATAAGTAGTAGAACTACCCTTTGGATCCTACACCAATGTCACACAAAGGTCACACAAAGGTCACACAAAGGTCAAAGCATACTTTACATGATTAAAAAGGAACAACACCTATGTAATACCTGAAGAAGTAGTAAAACTGCCCGTTGGATCCTACGTCTGCGTCCGTGGCCGTTACTCTGCCGACGCTGGCGCCCAGCGGAGAACCCTCGGGGACCACGAAGGAGTAGGAGGTCGGGGCAAACAGAGGTCGAAGGTCATTCATGTCTAGGATGTTGACGAAGACGGTGGTGAAGGCCTCCAGCCCACCTTGTGCTGTGGCCCGCACCTACACACCACACACATGCACGCACGCACGCACACACACGCACACACG
This sequence comes from Salvelinus namaycush, assembly GCF_016432855.1. Taxonomy (NCBI): domain Eukaryota; kingdom Metazoa; phylum Chordata; class Actinopteri; order Salmoniformes; family Salmonidae; genus Salvelinus; species Salvelinus namaycush. The sequence continues at coordinate 8,059 of NW_024058587.1, forward strand.
CACACACACACACACACACACACACACACACACACACACACACACACACACACACACACACACACACACACACACACACACACACACACACACACACACACACACACACACACACACACACACACACACACACACACACACACACCACACACACACACACACACGTGATTGATTGATTGATTTTTGGGAAAAGATGCACTGATAACATTTTCAAGTCATTCACTAAGGTGTTGAATGTGGACACCCATGTTGAATTCACTGAGCTGTCTGTCTAAACTACTGGCACACAGCTCAGACACCCATGCATACCCCACAAGACATGCCACCAGAGGTCTCTTCATAGTCCCCAAGTCCAGAACAGACTATGGGAGGCGCACAGTACTACATAGAGCCATGACTACATGGAACTCTATTCCACATCAGGTAACTGATGCAGCAGTAGAATCAGATTTAAAAAACAGATACAAATACACCTTATGGAACAATGGGGACTGTGAAGCAACACACACATAGGCACAGACACATGCATACACACACATGATAACATACACACACGTACACATGGATTTTATGTTGTAGATATGTGGTAGTGGAGGGCACACACTTAATGTGTTGTAAAATCTGTTGTGAATGTATTGTAAAGTTTTAAAAAATGTATAACCGCCTTCAATTTTGCTGGACCCCAGGAAGAGTAGCTGCTGCCTTGGCAGGAACTAATGGGGATCCATAATAAACCCCAGGAAGAGTAGCTGCTGCCTTGGCAGGAACTAATGGGGATCCATAATAAACCCCAGGAAGAGTAGCTGCTGCCTTGAAAGGAACTAATGGGGATCCATAATAAACCCCAGGAAGAGTAGCTGCTGCCTTGGCAGGAACTAATGGGGATCCATAATAAACCCCAGGAAGAGTAGCTGCTGCCTTGACAGGAACTAATGGGGATCCATAATAAACCCCAGGAAGAGTAGCTGCTGCCTTGGCAGGAACTAATGGGGATCCATAATAAACCCCAGGAAGAGTAGCTGCTGCCTTGGCAGGAACTAATGGGGATCCATAATAAACCCCAGGAAGAGTAGCTGCTGCCTTGGCAGGAACTAATGGGGATCCATAATAAACCCCAGGAAGAGTAGCTGCTGCCTTGGCAGGAACTAATGGGGATCCATAATAAACACCAGGAAGAGTAGCTGCTGCATTGGCAGGAACTAATGGGGATCCATAATAAACCCCAGGAAGAGTAGCTGCTGCCTTGGCAGGAACTAATGGGGATCCATAATAAACCCCAGGAAGAGTAGCTGCTGCCTTGAAAGGAACTAATGGGGATCCATAATAAACCCCAGGAAGAGTAGCTGCTGCCTTGGCAGGAACTAATGGGGATCCATAATAAACCCCAGGAAGAGTAGCTGCTGCCTTGACAGGAACTAATGGGGATCCATAATAAACCCCAGGAAGAGTAGCTGCTGCCTTGGCAGGAACTAATGGGGATCCATAATAAACCCCAGGAAGAGTAGCTGCTGCCTTGGCAGGAACTAATGGGGATCCATAATAAACCCCAGGAAGAGTAGCTGCTGCCTTGACAGGAACTAATGGGGATCCATAATAAACCCCAGGATGAGTAGCTGCTGCCTTGGCAGGAACTAATGGGGATCCATAATAAACCCCAGGAAGAGTAGCTGCTGCCTTGGCAGGAACTAATGGGGATCCATAATAAACCCCAGGAAGAGTAGCTGCTGCCTTGGCAGGAACTAATGGGGATCCATAATAAACCCCAGGAAGAGTAGCTGCTGCCTTGAAAGGAACTAATGGGGATCCATAATAAACCCCAGGAAGAGTAGCTGCTGCCTTGGCAGGAACTAATGGGGATCCATAATAAACCCCAGGAAGAGTAGCTGCTGCCTTGACAGGAACTAATGGGGATCCATAATAAACCCCAGGAAGAGTAGCTGCTGCCTTGGCAGGAACTAATGGGGATCCATAATAAACCCCAGGAAGAGTAGCTGCTGCCTTGGCAGGAACTAATGGGGATCCATAATAAACCCCAGGAAGAGTAGCTGCTGCCTTGACAGGAACTAATGGGGATCCATAATAAACCCAGGAAGAGTAGCTGCTGCCTTGACAGGAACTAATGGGGATCCATAATAAACCCCAGGAAGAGTAGCTGCTGCCTTGGCAGGAACTAATGGGGATCCATAATAAACCCCAGGAAGAGTAGCTGCTGCCTTGGCAGGAACTAATGGAGATCCATAATAAACCCCAGGAAGAGTAGCTGCTGCCTTGGCAGGAACTAATGGGGATCCATAATAAACCCCAGGAAGAGTAGCTGCTGCCTTGGCAGGAACTAATGGGGATCCATAATAAACACCAGGAAGAGTAGCTGCTGCCTTGGCAGGAACTAATGGGGATCCAGAATAAACCCCAGGAAGAGTAGCTGCTGCCTTGGCAGGAACTAATGAGGATCCAGAATAAACCCCAGGAAGAGTAGCTGCTGCCTTGGCAGGAACTAATGGGGATCCAAAATAAACCTCAGGAAGAGTAGCTGCTGCCTTGGCAGGAACTATTGGGGATCCATAATAAACCCCAGGAAGAGTAGCTGCTGCCTTGACAGGAACTAATGGGGATCCATAATAAACCCCAGGAAGAGTAGCTGCTGCCTTGGCAGGAACTAATGGGGATCCATAATAAACCCCAGGAAGAGTAGCTGCTGCCTTGGCAGGAACTAATGGGGATCCATAATAAACCCCAGGAAGAGTAGCTGCTGCCTTGGCAGGAACTAATGGGGATCCATAATAAATACAAATACACATACTAAGGTCAGGGTACCTCCCGGTTCATCGTGTGGTGTGTGTGTGTGTGTGTGTGTGTGTGTGTGTGTGTGTGTGTGTGTGTGTGTGTGTGTGTGTGTGTGTGTGTGTGTGTGTGTGTGTGTGTGTGTGTGTGTGTGTGTGTGTTTGTGTATATCCTCACCGTCAGTGTATAATTGTCCTGCACCTCCCGATTCAAGGTGCCTCCACTGCCTCCGTTGGTCTGCACCCTCAGGAAGCTGAAGTCCCCCAGCACCAGGTTCTCAGCCTTGGGACCACAGATATATATCATCACTAGATTAGTCCAGTAGTAGATCCCTCCAAGAATTAGGGAATCAAAAAAGATGACAGATTTAAATATGAGTCCAAATTGAGTCCAAAATGAGTCCAAAATATTACATATATGGGGAAGGGAAGAACATGGAAGGTCAGGAAAAGGAAAGGGCCCTGGTCAAAAGAAGTTTCACTACACAATCAATCTACCAGTCCAACCGACTCATTGGCCTTGTAGATAGAGTGTCCTCCCTGAGATTGGAAGGTTTGTAGTCTGATCCCCAGGCCGAGTCATACCAAAGACTGTAAAAATGGGACCCGATGTCACTCAGCATTGAGGAGATTGGGGGTAACGTATCCTGTCCAGGGAGTGTGCTGGTACATCAAGCTGCCTCATGCTATACAGAAACAGGAGATAGACTAGTGTCCTGTCCAGGGGGTGTGCTGGTACATCAAGCTGCCTCACGCTACAGAAACAGGAGATAGACTAGTGTTCTGTCCAGGGGGTGTCCTGGTACATCAAGCTGCCTCATGCTATACAGAAACAGGAGATAGACTAGTGTCCTGTCCAGGGGGTGTCCTGGTACATCAAGCTGCCTCACGCTACAGAAACAGGAGATAGACTAGTGTTCTGTCCAGGGGGTGTACTGGTACATCAAGCTGCCTCATGCTATACAGAAACAGGAGATAGACTAGTGTCCTGTCCAGGGGGTGTGCTGGTACATCAAGCTGCCTCACGCTACAGAAACAGGAGATAGACTAGTGTCCTGTCCAGGGAGTGTACTGTACATCAAGCTGTCTCACTTCAGAAACAGGAGATAGACTAGTGTCCTGTCCAGGGGGTGTACTGTACATCAAGCTGTCTCACTTCAGAAACAGGAGATAGACTAGTGTCCTGTCCAGGGAGTGTACTGTACATCAAGCTGTCTCACTACAGAAACAGGAGATAGACTAGTGTCCTGTCCAGGGAGTGTACTGTACATCAAGCTGTCTCACTACAGAAACAGGAGATAGACTAGTGTCCTGTCCAGGGGGTGTCCTGTACATCAAGCTGTCTCACTACAGAAACAGGAGATAGACTAGTGTCCTGTCCAGGGGGTGTACTGGTACATCAAGCTGTCTCACTACAGAAACAGGAGATAGACTAGTGTCCTGTCCAGGGGGTGTCCTGTACATCAAGCTGTCTCACTACAGAAACAGGAGATAGACTAGAGTCCTGTCCAGGGGGTGTCCTGTACATCAAGCTGTCTCACTACAGTAACAGGAGATAGACTAGTGTCCTGTCCAGGGGGTGTCCTGTACATCAAGCTGTCTCACTACAGAAACAGGAGATAGACTAGTGTCCTGTCCAGGGGGTGTACTGGTACATCAAGCTGTCTCACTACAGAAACAGGAGATAGACTAGTGTCCTGTACATCAAGCTGTCTCACTACAGTAACAGGAGATAGACGCCTCCTATGAGACATTCTGGATCAGACTAGCCAAGGCTACTTACTTTACACAGTCGATCTAGGCTGGTCCGTATTGATTCCAAAACAACAGATTTAAGTGATATTTTGTATTACTGGACAGAGAATGGCACCAAAATGGCACCCAGTTTCCTAAATAGTGCACTACTTCTGAGCAGACCCCTATGAGCAGAGCCCTAATGGATTGTGACTTCTATCCTACCTGGAAGATGCCCTCGCTGTTCCCAGCCTCGATGGAGTACCTGACCTCCCAGGTAAGAGCCGGGTCCAGGACCACACCCATCCTCACAGCACTCTGGGTGTAGGTTCTGGCTGCAGAGTTCTGCATTAGAATAGAACAGGTGAATTAGAATAGAACAGGTGAAATAGAATAGAACAGGTGAATTAGAATAGAACAGGTGAATTAGAATAGAACAGGTGAATTAGAATAGAACAGGTGAATCAGAATAGAACAGGTGAATTAGAATAGAACAGGTGAATTAGAATAGAGCAGGTGAATTAGAATAGAACAGGTGAATTAGAATAGAACAGGTGAATTAGAATAGAACAGGTGATTTAGAATAGAACAGGTGAATCAGAATAGAACAGGTGAATCAGAATAGAACAGGTGAATTAGAATAGAACAGGTTCGCTAGTGAGCAAGCAATGGAGTAGGTCTTGTTTTTCCGAGCTCCTGCTGAAATTGTATTTATTTAATAGTTTCTTCACTGATTGACCCAAAAAGAACCAGGAAACACAGCCTTTGAATGACATTGAATTTAATGCGTAAATGGCGCATAACCTGCAAAAGTTTAAGTTCAGCGGAGTTACTGACAACAGAGACAACAGTAGGCCCAAGACGAGGAGCTGGAGTTCTTCAACAAGTGGGAGCGGTGGCTCCTCCCCTCCTCTCGGCTCGGCGACAAAATGGACACAGAGGTTTTGAAGGCCGAGATTCTTGCTGCCCTCAGAACGCACATTTCATCTATCCTCAAGTCAGAGCTCAAGGAGGCGCTCAGTGAGGCCAATTTTATTAAGTCGGAGTTACAAGCAGTCAAGTGTGAACTCGCAAAGCATACGGCAACGGTTCACACTGAACTGGACCCAGTGAAGAAAACTGTCTCTGACATGGAACAAGGCTTGTCAACATGTTCGGACAACATGACTACCCTACAATCCACGATTAAGAAGCTCAAAACTGATGTGGCTAACCTTAAAGAACAATGGATACATTTACAAAGTCATATGCGAAGATCCAATATCAGGATCATGGGGGTGGCTGAGGACCCGGGCTCAAGTTCTACTTCATCGCTCTCAGTTATTGAAGGAGGCCCTCAAAATGGACAGAAAACGTCCTTGTAGACCGCTCACATCGGGGCTCTCGAGTAAGAAAGCCTGGCGGAAAACCTTGCGACATTGTGGCTAATCTACCAGGATTGTATTGATGTTCTTCAGCGTGCCAGAGAACTTGGTCCTCTTCGATACAACGGAGCACCCATCTCTATTTTCCCAGCGTTGCTCGTGACCGTACCGCTTTCAACAACGTCAAGAGTCTGCTCTGTGGACGGACCGACGTTCGGTATGGTGTCGCTCTTCCTACCCGGCTCCGTATAACACAAGAGAACGAGTTTCAAGACCCCCCCCCCCCCCCCATAAGGCAATGACCTTCGAAAAGGCAAACATTCTACAAAGGTCGGACGAGGCAAATGACTGAATGTTCACCAATTTTTTTTTCAATGCAGACTCAGTCTCTCTTTTTTAGATATAGCGTTGCCAGTGGCATCGGTTAATGTTGTTGTTATTAGGTAACGTTAATGCCTTAATTCTGGTGAGTTAATTCTCCTTTTGTTTTAGGTTTTATTGCATTACCATGACCATTTATATGACCATGACCATGACCATTTATAGCATTACCATCATTTCCTTTCTCGATGCTACCTGTATCCAGGTAGATAGTGATATTACTAGACTATGTCCTTTCTCGATGGTACCTGTATCCTGGTAGATAGTGATATTACTAGACTATGTCCTTTCTCGATGCTACCTGTATCCTGGTAGATAGAGTGATATTACTAGACTATGTCCTTTCTCGATGCTACCTGTATCCTGGTAGATAGAGTGATATTACTAGACTATGTCCTTTCTCGATGCTACCTGTATCCTGGTAGATAGAGTGATATTACTAGACTATGTCCTTTCTCGATGCTACCTGTATCCTGGTAGATAGAGTGATATTACTAGACTATGTCCTTTCTCGATGCTACCTGTATCCTGGTAGATAGAGTGATATTACTAGACTATGTCCTTTCTCGATGCTACCTGTATCCTGGTAGATAGAGTGATATTACTAGACTATGTCCTTTCTCGGTGGTACCTGTATCCAGGTAGATAGTTGTCAGGTTTTGGCCAGGACTGTTCAGGTTTTGGTCACTAGATGTCCCCATTGCACCTTTTTTGTACCTTTTGTTTTTCCTTGCTCTAATTATTGTTTGCACCTGTGTGTCGTTCCCTTGTTAGTATTTAAACCCTGTGTGTTCCTCAGTTCCTTGCTCAGTGTTTGTATGTTAGCACCCAGCCCCAGCCCAAGCCTTGTTCTGAACATATGATTCTCTTATTGGATTTTCCAGAGGTTCTCTGGTTTAGTTCTTGTGTATTTTTTTTCTGTCAGGACCCGGTGCGAGAAACAGTCACTAATAATCGTCAGAACCCAGAAGATGAGGCAGACACAGCAGTACTAGAGATGGTGGTTTAATTAAAGAACAAAATCTTCAGGCAAAGAATCTAAATCCACAATGTCCAAACATAAAGCCAAGAAGCACAAAATGGATATCCTCAAAAATACAAAGAAACTCCACAAAGTGGTAAAAACAGCAGGGAAAAACAAACCTCAAAAGACTACTCAAAAAAGACATGGCTAATATCATGAGAGGGACAGCTGGTTGCTTTACATGGCTAATAACATGAGAGGGACAGCTGGTTGCTTTACATGGCTAATATCATGAGAGGGACAGCTGGTTGACTTTACATGGCTACTATCATGAGCGGGACAGCTGGTTGCTTTACATGGCTAACAACATGAGAGGGACAGCTGGTTGCTTTACATGGCTAATAACATGAGAGGGACAGCTGGTTGACTTTACATGGCTAATATCATGAGAGGGACAGCTGGTTGACTTTACATGGCTAGTCCTAATATCATGAGAGGGACAGCTGGTTGACTTTACATGCCTACTATCATGAGAGGGACAGCTGGTTGCTTTACATGGCTAATATCATGAGAGGGACAGCTGGTTGCTTTACATGGCTAGTCCTAATATCATGAGAGGGACAGCTGGTTGACTTTACATGCCTACTATCATGAGAGGGACAGCTGGTTGCTTTACATGGCTAATAACATGAGAGGGACAGATGGTTGCTTTACATGGCTAATATCATGAGAGGGACAGCTGGTTGACTATACATGCCTACTATCATGAGAGGGACAGCTGGTTGACTTTACATGTCTAATATCATGAGAGGGACAGCTGGTTGACTTTACATGCCTACTATCATGAGAGGGACAGCTGGTTGACTATATATGCCTACCATCATGAGAGGGACAGCTGGTTGCTTTACATGGCTAATATCATGAGAGGGACAGCTGGTTGCTTTACATGGCTAATATCATGAGAGGGACAGCTGGTGGCTATACATGGCTAATATCATGAGAGGGACAGCTGGTTGACTATACATGCCTAATATCATGAGAGGGACAGCTGGTTGATTATACATGCCTACTATCATGAGAGGGACAGCTGGTTGACTATACATGCCTACTATCATGAGAGGGACAGCTGGTTGACTATACATGCCTACTATCATGAGAGGGACAGCTGGTTGCTAAACATGGCTAATAACATGAGAGGGACAGCTGGTTGCTTTACATGGCTAATATCATGAGAGGGACAGCTGGTTGACTATACATGGCTACTATCAGGAGAGGGACAGCTGGTTGCTTTACATGGCTAATATCATGAGAGGGACAGCTGGTTGACTTTACATGTCTAATATCATGAGAGGGACAGCTGGTTGCTTTACATGGCTAATATCATGAGAGGGACAGCTGGTTGACTTTACATGTCTAATATCATGAGAGGGACAGCTGGTTGCTTTACATGGCTAATATCATGAGAGGGACAGCTGGTTGCTTTACATGGCTAATATTATGAGAGGGACAGCTGGTTGCTTTACATGGCTAATAACATGAGAGGGACAGCTGGTTGCTTTACATGGCTAATATCATGAGAGGGACAGCTGGTTGACTTTACATGGCTACTATCATGAGAGGGACAGCTGGTTGCTTTACATGGCTAATATCATGAGAGGGACAGCTGGTTGCTTTACATGGCTAATATCATGAGAGGGACAGCTGGTTGCTTTACATGGCTAGTCCTAATATCATGAGAGGGACAGCTGGTTGCTTTACATGGATAATATCATGAGAGGGACAGCTGGTTGCTTTACATGGCTAGGCCTAATATCATGAGAGGGACAGCTGGTTGCTTTACATGGCTAATAACATGAGAGGGACAGCTGGTTGCTTTACATGGCTAATATCATGAGAGGGACAGCTGGTTGCTTTACATGGCTAATATCATGAGAGGGACAGCTGGTTGACTTTACATGGCTAATATCATGAGAGGGACAGCTGGTTGCTTTACATGGCTAATATCATGAGAGGGACAGCTGGTTGACTTTACATGGCTACTATCATGAGAGGGACAGCTGGTTGACTTTACATGTCTAATATCATGAGAGGGACAGCTGGTTGCTTTACATGGCTAATAACATGAGAGGGACAGCTGGTTGCTTTACATGGCTAATATCATGAGAGGGACAGCTGGTTGACTTTACATGGCTAATATCATGAGAGGGACAGCTGGTTGCTTTACATGGCTAATATCATGAGAGGGACAGCTGGTTGACTATACATGGCTAATATCATGAGAGGGACAGCTGGTTGCTTTACATGGCTAATATCATGAGACGGACAGCTGGTTGACTTTACATGGCTAATATCATGAGAGGGACAGCTGGTTGACTTTACATGGCTAATATCATGAGAGGGACAGCTGGTTGACTTTACATGGCTAATATCATGAGAGGGACAGCTGGTTGACTTTACATGGCTACTATCATGAGAGGGACAGCTGGTTGACTTTACATGGCTAACATCATGAGAGGGACAGCTGGTTGACTTTACATGGCTAATATCATGAGAGGGACAGCTGGTTGCTTTACATGGCTAATATCATGAGAGGGACAGCTGGTTGACTTTACATGCCTACTATCATGAGAGGGACAGCTGGTTGACTATACATGGCTAATATCATGAGAGGGACAGCTGGTTGACTATACATGCCTACTATCATGAGAGGGACAGCTGGTTGACTTTACATGTCTAATATCATGAGAGGGACAGCTGGTTGACTTTACATGGCTAATATCATGAGAGGGACAGCTGGTTGACTTTACATGGCTAATATCATGAGAGGGACAGCTGGTTGACTTTACATGGCTACTATCATGAGAGGGACAGCTGGTTGACTTTACATGGCTAATATCATGAGAGGAACAGCTGGTTGACTTTACATGGCTAATATCATGAGAGGGACAGCTGGTTGACTTTACATGGCTAATATCATGAGAGGGACAGCTGGTTGACTTTACATGGCTAATATCATGAGAGGGACAGCTGGTTGACTTTACATGGCTACTATCATGAGAGGGACAGCCTGTTGCTTTACATGGCTAACAACATGAGAGGGACAGCTGGTTGCTTTACATGGCTACTATCATGAGAGGGACAGCTGGTTGCTTTACATGGCTAATAACATGAGAGGGACAGCTGGTTGCTTTACATGGCTAATAACATGAGAGGGACAGCTGGTTGCTTTACATGGCTAGACCTAATATCATGAGAGGGACAGCTGGTTGACTTTACATGGCTACTATCATGAGAGGGACAGCTGGTTGACTTTACATGTCTAATATCATGAGAGGGACAGCTGGTTGACTTTACATGGCTAATATCATGAGAGGGACAGCTGGTTGCTTTACATGGCTAATATCATGAGAGGGACAGCTGGTTGACTTTACATGGCTAATATCATGAGAGGGACAGCTGGTTGACTTTACATGGCTAATAACATGAGAGGGACAGCTGGTTGCTTTACATGCCTAATATCATGAGAGGGACAGCTGGTTGACTTTACATGGCTAATATCATGAGAGGGACAGCTGGTTGCTTTACATGCCTACTATCATGAGAGGGACAGCTGGTTGCTTTACATGGCTAATATCATGAGAGGGACAGCTGGTTGCTTTACATGGCTAATATCATGAGAGGGACACCTGGTTGCTTTACATGGCTAATATCATGAGAGGGACAGCTGGTTGCTTTACATGCCTAATATCATGAGAGGGACAGCTGGTTGCTTTACATGGCTAATATCATGAGAGGGACAGCTGGTTGCTTTACATGGCTAATATCATGAGAGGGACAGCTGGTTGACTATACATGGCTAATATCATGAGAGGGACAGCTGGTTGCTTTACATGGCTAATATCATGAGAGGGACAGCTGGTTGCTTTACATGGCTAATATCATGAGAGTGACAGCTGCTGGCTTTACATGGCTAATATCATGAGAGGGACAGCTGGTTGCTTTACATGGCTAATATCATGAGAGTGACAGCTGCTGGCTTTACATGGCTAGGCCTAATATCATGAGAGGGACAGCTGGTTGCTTTACATGGCTAATATCATGAGAGGGACAGCTGGTTGACTATACGTGGCTAATATCATGAGAGGGACAGCTGCTGGCTTTACATGGCTAATATCATGAGAGGGACAGCTGCTGGCTTTACATGGCTAATATCATGAGAGGGACAGCTGCTGGCTTTACATGGCTAATATCATGAGAGGGACAGCTGGTTGACTTTACATGGCTAATATCATGAGAGGGACAGCTGGTTGACTTTACATGGCTAGGCCTAATATCATGAGAGGGACAGCTGGTTGCTTTACATGGATAATATCATGAGAGGGACAGCTGGTTGCTTTACATGGCTAATATCATGAGAGGGACAGCTGGTTGCTTTACATGGCTAATATCATGAGAGGGACAGCTGCTGGCTTTACATGTCTAATATCATGAGAGGGACAGCTGGTTGCTTTACATGGCTAATATCATGAGAGGGACAGCTGGTTGCTTTACATGGCTAATATCATGAGAGTGACAGCTGGTTGCTCAGTCACTTTTGCTAGCTGGAATGTTAAATCTTTAAATCGCCCAGTGAAACGTAAAAGAGTTCTTTCTACTTTAAATCAACTTAAAATGCACTACCAGTCAAAAGTTTTAGAACACCTACTCATTCAAGGGTTTTTCTTTATTTTTACTATTTTATACATTGTAGAATAATAGTGAAAAAATCTAAACTATGAAATAACACATTTGGAATCATGTAGTAACCAAATAAGTGTTCAACAAATGAAAAATATATTTTATGTTGAGATTCTTCAATTAGCCACCCTTTGCCTTGATGACAGATTTGCACACTCTTGGCATTCTCTCAACCAGCTTCACCTGGAATGCTTTTCCAACAGTCTTGAATGAGTTCCCACATATGCTGAGCACTTGTTGGTTGCTTTTCCTTCACACTGCGATCCGACTCCCAAACCATCTCAATTTAGTTGAAGGTCGGGGGATTGTGGAGACCAGGTCATCTTATGCAGCACTCACTTTCCTTCTTGGTCAAATAGCCCTTACACAACCTGGAGGTGTGTTGGGTCATTGTCCTGTTGAAAAACAAATGATAGTCCCACTAAGCCCAAACCAGATGGGATGGTGCATCACTGCAGAATGCTGTGGTAGCCATGCTGGTTAAGTGTGCATGAACTCTAAATAAATCACTGACTGTGTCACCAGCAAAGCACCCCCACACCATAACACCTCCTCCTCCATGCTTTACGTTGGGAAATACACCCAAAACCTCCAATTTGGACTCCAGAGGTAACTCTGGGTCTTCCATTCCTGTGGCGGTCCTTTCCGGTCCTTTCCTGTCCTTTCCTGTGGCGTCCTTATCCTGTGGCGGTCCTTTCCTGTGGTGGTCCTTTCCTATGGCGGTCCTTTCCTGTGGCGTCCTTATCCTGTGGCGGTCCTTTCCTGTGGCGGTCCTTTTCTGTGGCGGTCCTTGTCCTGTGGCGGTCCTTTTCTGTGGCGGTCCTTGTCCTGTGGCGGTCCTTTCCTATGGCGGTCCTTTCCTGTGGCGTCCTTATCCTGTGGCGGTCCTTTCCTGTGGCGGTCCTTGTCCTGTGGCGGTCCTTTCCTGTGCGGTCCTTTCCTGTGGCGGTCCTTTCCTGTGGCGGTCCTTTACTGTGGCGGTCCTTTCCTGTGGCGGTCCTTTCCTGTGGCGGTCCTTTCCTATGGCGGTCCTTTCCTATGGCGGTCCTTTTCTGTGGCGGTCCTTTTTTGTGGCGGTCCTTTTCTGTGGCGGTCCTTTTCTGTGGCGGTCCTTTTCTGTGGCGGTCCTTTCCTGTGGCGTCCTTATCCTGTGGCGGTCCTTTTCTGTGGCGGTCCTTTCCTGTGGCGTCCTTATCCTGTGGCGGTCCTTTTCTGTGGCGGTCCTTTTCTGTGGTGGTCCTTTTTTGTGGCGGTCCTTTTCTGTGGCGGTCCTTTTCTGTGGCGGTCCTTGTCCTGTGGCGGTCCTTGTCCTGTGGCGGTCCTTTTCTGTGGCGGTCCTTTTCTGTGGTGGTCCTTTTTTGTGGCGGTCCTTTTCTGTGGCGGTCCTTTACTGTGGCGGTCCTTTCCTATGGCGGTCCTTTCCTATGGCGGTCCTTTTCTGTGGTGGTCCTTTTCTGTGGTGGTCCTTTTTTGTGGCGGTCCTTGTCCTGTGGCGGTCCTTTTCTGTGGCGGTCCTTTTCTGTGGTGGTCCTTTTTTGTGGCGGTCCTTTTCTGTGGTGGTCCTTTTCTGTGGCGGTCCTTTTCTGTGGCGGTCCTTTCCTGTGCGGTCCTTTCCTGTGGCGGTCCTTTTCTGTGGCGGTCCTTTTCTGTGCGGTCCTTTCCTGTGCGGTCCTTTTCTGTGGCAGTCCTTTCCTGTGCGGTCCTTTCCTGTGGCAGTCCTTTCCTGTGCGGTCCTTTCCTGTGCGGTCCTTTTCTGTGGCGGTCCTTTCCTGTGCGGTCCTTTCCTGTGCGGTCCTTTCCTGTGGCAGTCCTTTCCTGTGCGGTCCTTTCCTGTGCGGTCCTTTCCTGTGGCGGTCCTTTTCTGTGGCGGTCCTTTCCTGTGGCGGTCCTTTTCTGTGGCGTCCTTATCCTGTGGCGGTCCTTTCCTGTGGCGTCCTTATCCTGTGGCGGTCCTTTTCTGTGCGGTCATTTCCTGTGGTGGTCCTCATGAGAGCCAGTTTCATCATAGCGCTTGATGGTTTTTGCGACTGCACTTTCAAAGTTCTTGAAATTTTCCATATTGATTCATGTCTTAAAGTATTTTTTATTTATTTTACCTTTATTTAACGAGGCAAGTCAGCGCAAGATTAAGGAAGTGCTATATTCAACGCCTTGGGGAACTTACAAATAAAATCTTGTGTTTGGATATGGCATATTCATAATGTTAATCCGCAGATCTACCAAAACAACATTTGACACCTCAGACAGAGATTGATTTTCTTTCAACTAAACAACGCTGAAAATCGCATTAGTAAATCTCGATACCAAAAGTATGACCATGGAGAGAAATCAGGGAAAATGTTAGCACACCAGCTGCATCAGAGAACCTCAAATCAAACCATACCTGAGATAACTGATGAGCTGGGTAACACATGTATTGATGATTTAGAGGTACATTTATGCTTTCATAACTATTATTCACAATTATACACTTGGTTATACACACTGGTTATGCTACCTTATTCAACACCTTCTTTGAGAACTTAGATATTGGTTGAACCTGAAATAGCTGCTGAATTGGAGGAGCAGTTCTCTGTAGAAGAGATAGTGTTGGCAATTAAATCTATGCATTGTGGTAAATCCTCTAGGCCCTACCGATTTCTGAGCAAATTTTGTAAATATTTCTCAGATCAACTTTCTCCTCTCTTGCTTTCTGTATTTGAGGAATCATTCCCCTCAAACTCTTTACCCTCAACAATGAGACAGGCATGTATTTCACCTATTCTGAAAAAAGGAAAAAAAAACATTGAGTGTGGTTCATAAAGGCCAATTTCTTTATTGAATTGCGATGTAAAGATACTTTCTAAGATGCTTGCCCGCCGTTTTGAGTCAGTCCTTCCCTCCATTATCTCTACAGATCAAACTGGTTTTGAGTCAGTCCTTCCCTCCATTATCTCTACAGATCAAACTGGCTTCATAAAAAAAATTCATAATTTTTTCAACATCAGACGTCTTTATAATATACTTTATAACCCCTCTTCATCTGACACTCCAGAGATAATGTTATCGCTTGATGCTGAGAATGTCACGACTTCTGCCGAAGTCGGTTCCTCTCCTTGTTCGGGCGGCGCTCGGCGGTCGACGTCGCCGGTCTTCTAGCCATCGCCGATCCACTTTTCATTTTCCATTTGTTTTGTCTTGTTTTCCCACACACTTGGTTTTCATTTCCCTCATTACGTGTTGTGTATTTAACCCTCTGTTCCCCCCATGTCTTTGTGTGGAATTGTTTGTTGTAAGTGCTTGTGCACATGTTTACTGGTGCGCGTCGGGTTTTGTACCCATGTTTGTTATTTCTTTATGCCGTTGGTTTTGAAATTAAACTGCTCTGGCTATTACCTAGTTCTGCTCTCCTGCGTCTGACTTCACCAGTTACTCACCCCTTTACATCTGATTAGTTCTTATCAGACTTGGACTGAAATAGGTTCCGGTACTCATTTTGGGTGCTGGTACTGTTTATATTTGGGTACAGGAGCTCCACAATACTTTTGATCTAATATTCTGCAAGAGGAAGAGGAGCTCAAGCAGGAGAACATTTGAGGTGCCACTCAAGTCAAGCACTGCTTCTTATCCCTTGAGCAAATAGCCTACAGCTATTTGTCTGTTCCCGAGCTGAAGTTCTGCCCCTGAACAAGGCAGTTCCCCGGCCGTCACTGCAACTAACAATTTATTCTTAACTGACTTGCCTAGTTAATAAATAAAGGTAAAGTTAAATAAAACAAAAACTCTTAAGGGCCCAGAATATTTTGTACAATTTTTCAAGTTCGCTAGAGCAAGCTTCTGGCCAGACCTAAGTTAAAAGTTGATACAATGTTTCAAGTTGGTTGCAGACAGGCCATGCATACCCAATGTGATTTATAGGATATTTATTTTTATCAGGATATTTTCTACCTGCAGGCTGCAATATTTTTTATTTGTTTTCTTCATGTAAGCTATTTTTACATAGTTGGCAATAGAAGTTACTTTTTAGGTTTATTATTTTCATTTAGATTTGGATAGAATTTAGATTAACCAGAGATTAAAACCTGTTATGGACAGGGGGCAGTGTTTCCACTTTGAACGAATTGCGTACCCAAACGGAATTTCCTCCTACTCTGCCCCAGAAGGTAATACATGCATATTATTATTACTATTGTATAGAAAACACTCTGAAGTTTCTAAAACTGTTTGAATTATGTCTGTAAGTAGAACAGAACTCATTTGGCAGACAAAAGAAGACTTCCAAACAGGAAGTGAGAACTCGATTTTCAAAACAGTGCCAAATGATACCCCATATAGTTATGGATAAGCAAACACTTCCTAGGGCTTCCACTAGATGTCACCGTCTTTAGATTCTGGTTATATGATTCTACTATAAAGGAGGGGCTCATAGGAGCTATTTTACTGAGTGGTCTTCAGAAATCTCAGTCTCATTTTGCGCGCGAGTGAGAGAGTATGCTCTCGTTCCAATGCTCTTTCTTCAGACAATGAAATTCTCCGGTTGGATCCTTATTGATGATTAATCTTAAAAACATCCTAAATATGGATTGCATACATCATTTGACTTGTTTCTACGACCTGTAACGGAACTTTTTGAGTTTTTGTCTGGAGGGATTGCTCGTGCGTCATGAAAATTGATTCGTGGGCTGAACATGCTAACAACAAGCGGCTAAATGATGGGCTTTATGGAACTTTTCAGTCATTTATTGTCGAACTGGGAATCCTGGGAGTGCCTTCTGATGAAGTTATTCGAAGGTAAGTGCATATTTATAGTGTTTTTGTAGCTTCTGTTGACGCCAAAATGGCGACTATTTCTTTGGCTGGATTGTGCTCTGAGCGCCGTTCTCAGATTATTCTTTTTCCGTAAAGTTTATTTTGAAATCTGACACAGCGGTTGCATAGAGGATAAGTTTATCTTTAATTTTGTGAATAACACTTGCATCTTTTATCAATGTTTATTATGAGTATTTCTGCAAAATCACCGGATGTTTTGGAATCAAAACATTACTGCACGTAACGCACCAATGTAAACTGAGATTTGTTTTAATATATATATGCACATTATCGAACAAAACACACAATACATGTATAACATGATGTCCTATGACTGACATCTGATGAAGATAATCGAAGGTTAGTGATTCATTTTAACTATATTTCTGCTTTTTCTAACTCCTATTGTTGGCTGAAAAAATGGCTGTGTGTGTTTGTGACTTGGCTCTGACCTAACATAATCATATGCTGTGCTTTCACTGTAAATCATTTTTTAAATAGGACACCATGGGTAGATTAACAAGATGTTTATCTTTCATTTGCTGTATTGGACTTGTTAATGTGTGAAAGTTAAATATTTAAAAATATATATTTTTGAATTTCGCGCGCTGCCTTTTCAGTGGAATGTTGTGGGTGTTCCGCTAGCGGAACCCCGGGACTAGAATTAACAATGATTTTGAGATATGAAGACGTTATTGAAATGTAATGAAACTGTTTCACAAAAATGTGCAAATTAAAAACCCTAACTGACATTGGTAGAAATGGTAAGATAAATTGACTCCTCATGTAGCCAATTGCCGACAACTTCAGGAGAGTAACGGCAGGATCTGCGAAAGCCAGCAGGAGCGGGAGATTTGAATAGATGCGTCAGGTTAAAGTTTTTTTCCTTCTGGTTATCTAGATCTCTGGTGCCCTCTTGAGGCATTTATCTTATTTCATCAAACCGTAAGCTTAAAGCATCAAACAAGTTCACATACATATGGTGTGTCTATATATAAAAATACACGGTTACATTTTTTTGACCAATCGATTGGTAGAAAGAACAGACGACTTTCGGTCGACTAACATATTCTTTAATTGGGGCAAAGGCCTACACACACAGCATGATGTTAAAGGATAAGCAGTTCATTCACTCTGATATAATAAGCCAGTAGTTACCAATCATAACAATCCAAAAACACAACCATTAAGCATTTCCCAATCTAAATGTACAGCTATTACTTCCCATTGCAAAAACCATTTCACGTTTAGCACACAAAGTAACCGGTGATCTAATGTTTAAAGTGGAACTGACAGTGTTTTAACTACTTTGCAGATATGAAACAAACAATCAAAACACCAGACCAAAATATAATGTTCCCAGTTGATGCTACAAAACCAAACTTTATAAGAGGTTTTAAAAATAGTTTCTATTTGACTCAACATTCCATGACGTACACTAAGGGATTGTTGGCAGAATAGATGGATGCAGTTCAATGCATGATTAATATAATTCACCAATTCTTGGTAGTCCAAAAAATATTGCTATCGCGTTGTAAATCACAGCTGACGAGGTACATTGTTTGCTGCCTCCATTCATGATGCACTGTTTCAGTTTCAATGACTCAATGTCCGGTGGCTATAAACAGCTAGAGATGCAGTTATCATTTGGTTAGCTAGCAAGAAGTTGAATGGCTGTTATCCAGTTAGCATATCTCTCGCGTTCGTAAATTCACTCTGGCTGTCTACTCTGATTTCAGAGCACTCTCGTCTGAGTGTGGCAGAGTGCAGAACAACTGAGGAATTTACAAATGCCTTAACACCGGCAGAATATGACAGTAAACGTAGGCAAAAAAAGTAAGGTTAGTTAAGAACGCTCTAGATGAGATTTAAACAGCCTAACCAGCTCTGCTACGGCAAGTAAAATGGTCAGAGTGAGGTGTTCTCTCATTTGTGTCTGGAAGTTGCTAGCTAGCAAGCTAGCCCACTTTAGCCAGTTAGTTTGGGTGCTTTGTTGGGACAAGCACGTATTGGCAGGCAAGCTGCAGAAGGACGAGGAGGCTACAATTCCCCATTGTTTATCAGTGCAATTTTGACGGCCAACTAGCTGAACAGTTTGAGAGGTTTTATCTAATGTTCCTTCCTTAAATTTTAGCTCATCTTGCTCTAGCTAGCATTAGTTGTTGATCTTGCTGTTGTTGATGTGCATAACTGAGGGAGAGAGAGCCTACCTTTTCATGGTTGTCTGACCAATAGGACTGTAAAGTTCCCACATGTAAGAGGACTCCCGTGGTGTTTACATATTTACAGAAATTCATTCAGGTGTATTTTGTGGCTTTTGGCGAATTAGTTCCAATGATCTGAAGAAGAGCTGTTGCAACTGCCTGTAAACACACAGTCCAGTTCAAAGTGAATGATGGCAGGCCCTACTGCCTGTAAACACACAGTCCAGTTCAAAGTGAATGATGGCAGGCCCTACTGCCTGTAAACACACAGTCCAGTTCAAAGTGAATGATGGCAGGCCCTACTGTCTGTAAACACACAGTCCAGTTCAAAGTGAATGATGGCAGGCCCTACTGCCTGTAAACACACAGTCCAGTTCAAAGTGAATGATGGCAGGCCCTACTGTCTGTAAACACACAGTCCAGTTCAAAGTGTATGATGGCAGGCCCTACTGCCTGTAAACACACAGTCTAGTTCAAAGTGAATGATGGCAGGCCCTACTGTCTGTAAACACACAGTCCAGTTCAAAGTGAATGATGGCAGGCCCTACTGCCTGTAAACACACAGTCCAGTTCAAAGTGAATGATGGCAGGCCCTACTGTCTGTAAACACACAGTCCAGTTCAAAGTGAATGATGACAGGCCCTACTGTCTGTAAACACACAGTCCAGTTCAAAGTGAATGATGGCAGGCCCTACTGTCTGTAAACACACAGTCCAGTTCAAAGTGAATGATGGCAGGCCCTACTGCCTGTAAACACACAGTCCAGTTCAAAGTGAATGATGGCAGGCCCTACTGTCTGTAAACACACAGTCCAGTTCAAAGTGAATGATGGCAGGCCCTACTGCCTGTAAACACACAGTCCAGTTCATAGTGAATGATGGCAGGCCCTACTGCCTGTAAACACACAGTCCAGTTCAAAGTGAATGATGACAGGCCCTACTGTCTGTAAACACACAGTCCAGTTCAAAATGAATGATGTCAGGCCTGTGTGACAAATGGCTTGTTTGTATAAAGGCCTACTGTAGCTCTGATTGGCTATAGCACACCATTCTGTGTAGACTCTGGTCCTGGACAAGACAGATGGTTTAATTTGGTTTAATTTACGGCTTTATGTTTATTAATTGTCCAAACGCACCGCCGCTTTCCCGCTCTAAATTGCAATATAATTTTCACATGCCTTAGTGTTGTAATTCCCTAAAATTCTAAGAATTTATGCAAAAATTACCATATCTAAGCGGTCGTTTGTCAGACAATGTTTTAAAAAAGTGTTATATTATTTCTGGGGTTGTATATGAACCGATGATTTCATGTTGCTAAAATGCTGTCAGTTTCCATACGCTTTTATAAAAACGATCACACCCATTAAGTTGGTTGATTCCATTGTCACTCCAAAATGTTGCCCTAATAAAGTTGAATGGCAGATGACTAGATTTATCTCCCCAGAGAGTAAAGAAAATATTTCACTGTTCCGAATGGCTAAGGAATCCATATGTTGTTCTGAAATATGAACACAGAAATACTGGACATTTTGATCTCTTATTATGGTGCTGATTTGACAACATTATAATCATGGTCTTGAAATGGACTCACATTTTTCTGGTCTCGGGCTTGACTCGGTCTCAGACCCCTTGTCCCCCTCCCGGTCTCGGTCTTGAAGTCTTAAGGCTGTAATCGCTGCTAAAAGTGCTTCAACAAAGTACTGAGTAAAGGGTCTGAATACTTATGCAAATGTAATATTTACATAAGTATATTTTTAAGAAAAGAAATGTGCTTTGTCATTATGAGGTATTGTGTGTAGATTGATGAGGGGGGAAAAACAATTGAATCTATTTTAAAATAAGGCTGTAAGGTAACAAAATGTGGAAAAAGTGAAGGGGTCTGAATACTTTCCGAAGGCACTGTATTACCTAAACGTTTAGACTTATTTAAATGTATTCCTATTTTTCTGACAACATTTTTTTTTTATCTTCATAGATAAACTGTTGATATCTGGAACAAGAAAAACCCTTGGTAAGAGCAGAGGTCTCGTCCCAGAGTGGACTAGCACTTCCTAACTTTCAATAGTATTACTGGGCAGCTAATATAAGAATCATTCTAGATTGGATGACAGAAAGCCCTGATGTTAGAGTCCCCAAAATGGTTGACCTTGGAGATCTCATCCTGTGTCCCCACCTCCTCCAGCTCCCATACTCTGCTCTAAACTAGCTGAGCCTGTAATGGTTGACCTTGGAGATCTCATCCTGTGTCCCCACCTCCTCCAGCTCCCATACTCTGCTCTAAACTAGCTGAGCCTGTAATGGTTGACCTTGGAGATCTCATCCTGTGTCCCCACCTCCTCCAGCTCCCATACTTTGCTCTAAACTAGCTGAGCCTGTATCCAAATACATTTTTAAAAAACTGTTGTGAAACATTCTCTAAAAATCTGGAAACAGTTCAGGCCATCGTTTGGTCTCAGTGAATTCTCAACGTCTGCCCCATTATTAAAGAACCATTCTCTCCATCATTATTAGACCGGGCGTTTCATATCTGGTCTGGAAATGGGATCTCCTCACTGAACGACTTGTTCATTGATATGGATTTAGCACCTTTTGAAAAGTTAGTAGAAAAGTTCAATATTCCTAGATCCCATTTCTTTTAGGTACCTACAACTGCGTAGTTTTGTATCTTCATACTCTAGTTACTTCCCATCATGCCCAACTACCTCATTTCTAGACTCCAGTTTTAAAGTGAACCCATATATATCAAAGGGGGCATACGCTTGGTCTATACGTTACTAAAATCACACAGTCTGGAATCTTTGAACTCTCTTAAGAACCAATGGGAAGATGATTTAGGTGAACAACTTTCAAATGACATTATTTGGCAGAGTATGCTTCAGAGAATACATTCTTCATCCATATGTCTAAGACATGTTGTAATTCAATTTAAAATAGTTCATCGGCTGCATTGGTAAAAAGCCAAAATGATCCAAGCTGAGAACAGAAATAGATCACACTTGTGACCGATGTAAGCAGGCTCCTGATACTTTATTACACATGTTTTGGTCATGAAAACTTGACAGATTTAAGGATATGAATTTAAAACGTTTTCTAAGATACTGGAGAGATCTACAGAACCTTCTGCCTTTATTGCATCATTCAGAGTGGCACTGCAGGAGGCCCCTCTAGCCAGTTCTATGGAGTGGCACTGCAGGAGGCCCCTCTAAACAGCTCTATGGAGTGGTACCGCAGGAGGCCCCTCTAAACAGCTCTATGGAGTGGTACCGCAGGAGGCCCCTCTAAACAGCTCTATGGAGTGGTACCGCAGGAGGCCCCTCTAAACAGCTCTATGGAGTGGTACCGCAGGAGGCCCCTCTAAACAGCTCTATGGAGTGGTACCGCAGGAGGCCCCTCTAAACAGCTCTATGGAGTGGTACCGCAGGAGGCCCCTCTAAACAGCTCTAAGGAGTGGTACTGCAGGAGGCCCCTCTAGCCAGCTCTATGGAGTGGTACCGCAGGAGGCCCCTCTAACCAGCTCTATGGAGTGGTACCGCAGGAGGCCCCTCTAGCCAGTTCTATGGAGAGGTACCGCAGGAGGCCCCTCTAAACAGCTCTATGGAGTGGTACCGCAGGAGGCCCCTCTAAACAGCTCTATGGAGTGGTACCGCAGGAGGCCCCTCTAAACAGCTCTATGGAGTGGTACCGCAGGAGGCCCCTCTAAACAGCTCTATGGAGTGGTACCGCAGGAGGCCCCTCTAAACAGCTCTATGGAGTGGTACCGCAGGAGGCCCCTCTAAACAGCTCTAAGGAGTGGTACTGCAGGAGGCCCCTCTAGCCAGCTCTATGGAGTGGTACCGCAGGAGGCCCCTCTAACCAGCTCTATGGAGTGGTACCGCAGGAGGCCCCTCTAGCCAGTTCTATGGAGTGGTACCGCAGGAGGCCCTTCTAACCAGCTCTATGGAGTGGTACCGCAGGAGGCCCCTCTAAACAGCTCTATGGAGTGGTACCGCAGGAGGCCCTTCTAACCAGCTCTATGGAGTGGTACCGCAAGAGACCCCTCTAAACAGCTCTATGGAGAGGTACCGCAGGAGGCCCCTCTATCCAGCTCTATGAAGTGGTACCGCAGGAGGCCCCTCTAACCAGCTCTATGGAGTGGTACCGCAGGAGGCCCCTCTAAACAGCTCTATGGAGTGGCACCGCAGGAGGCCCCTCTAAACAGCTCTATGGAGTGGCACCACAGGAGGCCCCTCTAACCAGTTCTATGGAGTGGTACCGCAGGAGGCCCCTCTAAACAGTTCTATGGAGTGGCACCGCAGGAGGCCCCTCTAACCAGTTCTATGGAGTGGTACCGCAGGAGGCCCCTCTAAACAGCTCTATGGAGTGGTACCACAAGAGCCCCCTCTAACCAGCTCTATGGAGTGGCACCGCAGGAGGCCCCTCTAAACAGCTCTATGGAGTGGTACCGCAGGAGGCCCCTCTAACCAGCTCTATGGAGTGGTACCGCAGGAGGCCCCTCTAACCAGCTCTATGGAGTGGTACCGCAGGAGGCCCCTCTAAACAGCTCTATGGAGTGGTACCGCAGGAGGCCCCTCTAAACAGCTCTATGAAGTGGCACCGCAGGAGGCCCCTCTAACCAGCTCTATGGAGTGGTACCGCAGGAGGCCCCTCTAACCAGCTCTATGGAGTGGTACCGCAGGAGGCCCCTCTAACCAGCTCTATGGAGTGGCACCGCAGGAGGCCCCTCTAAACAGTTCTATGGATTGGTACCGCAGGAGGCCCTTCTAAACAGCTCTATGGAGTGGCACCGCAGGAGGCCCCTCTAGCCAGTTCAATGGAGTGGTACCGCAGGAGGCCCTTCTAACCAGCTCTATGGAGTGGTACCGCAGGAGACCCCTCTAAACAGCTCTATGGAGAGGTACCGCAGGAGGCCCCTCTAACCAGCTCTATGGAGTGGTACCGCAGGAGGCCCCTCTAACCAGCTCTATGGAGTGATACCGCAGGAGGCCCCTCTAAACAGCTCTATGGAGTGGCACCGCAGGAGGCCCCTCTAACCAGCTCTATGGAGTGGCACCGCAGGAGGCCCCTCTAACCAGTTCTATGGAGTGGTACCGCAGGAGGCCCCTCTAAACAGTTCTATGGAGTGGCACCACAGGAGGCCCCTCTAAATAGTTCTATGGAGTGGTACCGCAGGAGGCCCCTCTAACCAGCTCTATGGAGTGGTACCACAAGAGCCCCCTCTAACCAGCTCTATGGAGTGGTACCGCAGGAGGCCCCTCTAAACAGCTCTATGGAGTGGTACCGCAGGAGGCCCCTCTAACCAGCTCTATGGAGTGGTACCGCAGGAGGCCCCTCTAACCAGCTCTATGGAGTGGTACCGCAGGAGGCCCCTCTAAACAGCTCTATGGAGTGGTACCGCAGGAGGCCCCTCTAAACAGTTCTATGGATTGGTACCGCAGGAGGCCCCTCTAAACAGCTCTATGGAGTGGCACCGCAGGAGGCCCCTCTAAACAGCTCTATGGAGTGGCACCGCAGGAGGCCCTTCTAAACAGTTCTATGGAGTGGTACCACAGGAGGCCCCTCTAAACAGTTCTATGGAATGGCACCACAGGAGGCCCCTCTAAACAGCTCTATGAAGTGGCACCGCAGGAGGCCCCTCTAAACAGTTCTATGGAGTGGTACAGCAGGAGGCCCCTCTAAACAGCTCTATGGAGTGGCACCGCAGGAGGCCCCTCTAAACAGTTCTATGGATTGGTACCGCAGGAGGCCCTTCTAACCAGCTCTATGGAGTGGTACCGCAAGAGACCCCTCTAAACAGCTCTATGGAGAGGTACCGCAGGAGGCCCCTCTCTCCAGCTCTATGGAGTGGTACCGCAGGAGGCCCCTCTAACCAGCTCTATGGAGTGGTACCGCAGGAGGCCCCTCTAAACAGCTCTATGGAGTGGCACCGCAGGAGGCCCCTCTAAACAGCTCTATGGAGTGGCACCACAGGAGGCCCCTCTAACCAGTTCTATGGAGTGGTACCGCAGGAGGCCCCTCTAAACAGTTCTATGGAGTGGCACCACAGGAGGCCCCTCTAACCAGTTCTATGGAGTGGTACCGCAGGAGGCCCCTCTAAACAGCTCTATGGAGTGGTACCACAAGAGCCCCCTCTAACCAGCTCTATGGAGTGGCACCGCAGGAGGCCCCTCTAACCAGCTCTATGGAGTGGTACCGCAGGAGGCCCCTCTAACCAGCTCTATGGAGTGGTACCGCAGGAGGCCCCTCTAAACAGCTCTATGGAGTGGTACCGCAGGAGGCCCCTCTAAACAGCTCTATGAAGTGGCACCGCAGGAGGCCCCTCTAACCAGCTCTATGGAGTGGTACCGCAGGAGGCCCCTCTAACCAGCTCTATGGAGTGGCACCGCAGGAGGCCCCTCTAAACAGTTCTATGGATTGGTACCGCAGGAGGCCCCTCTAAACAGCTCTATGGAGTGGCACCGCAGGAGGCCCCTCTAGCCAGTTCAATGGAGTGGTACCGCAGGAGGCCCTTCTAACCAGCTCTATGGAGTGGTACCGCAGGAGACCCCTCTAAACAGCTCTATGGAGAGGTACCGCAGGAGGCCCCTCTAACCAGCTCTATGGAGTGGTACCGCAGGAGGCCCCTCTAACCAGCTCTATGGAGTGATACCGCAGGAGGCCCCTCTAAACAGCTCTATGGAGTGGCACCGCAGGAGGCCCCTCTAACCAGCTCTATGGAGTGGCACCACAGGAGGCCCCTCTAACCAGTTCTATGGAGTGGTACCGCAGGAGGCCCCTCTAAACAGTTCTATGGAGTGGCACCACAGGAGGCCCCTCTAACCAGTTCTATGGAGTGGTACCGCAGGAGGCCCCTCTAACCAGCTCTATGGAGTGGTACCACAAGAGCCCCCTCTAACCAGCTCTATGGAGTGGTACCGCAGGAGGCCCCTCTAAACAGCTCTATGGAGTGGTACCGCAGGAGGCCCCTCTAACCAGCTCTATGGAGTGGTACCGCAGGAGGCCCCTCTAACCAGCTCTATGGAGTGGTACCGCAGGAGGCCCCTCTAAACAGCTCTATGGAGTGGTACCGCAGGAGGCCCCTCTAAACAGCTCTATGGAGTGGTACAGCAGGAGGCCCCTCTAAACAGCTCTATGGAGTGGCACCGCAGGAGGCCCCTCTAGACAGTTCTATGGATTGGTACCGCAGGAGGCCCCTCTAAACAGCTCTATGGAGTGGCACCGCAGGAGGCCCCTCTAAACAGCTCTATGGAGTGGCACCGCAGGAGGCCCTTCTAAACAGTTCTATGGAGTGGTACCACAGGAGGCCCCTCTAAACAGTTCTATGGAATGGCACCACAGGAGGCCCCTCTAAACAGCTCTATGAAGTGGCACCGCAGGAGGCCATTCTAAACAGTTATATGGAGTGGCACCGCAGGAGGCCCCTCTAAACAGTTCTATGAAGTGGTACCGCAGGAGGCCCCTCTAAACAGTTCTATGGAGTTGCACCGCAGGAGGCCCCTCTAAACAGTTCTATGGAGTGGCACCGCAGGAGGCCCCTCTAAACAGTTCTATGGAGTGGCACCACAGCAGGCCCCTCTAAACAGCTCTATGAAGTGGCACCGCAGGAGGCCCCTCTAAACAGTTATATGGAGTGGCACCGCAGGAGGCCCCTCTAAACAGTTATATGGAGTCGTACCGCAGGAAGCCCCTATAAACAGTTATATGGAGTGGTATCGCAGGAGGCCCCTCTAAACAGTTCTATGGAGTGGTACCGCAAGAGGCCCCTCTAAACAGTTATATAGAGTGGCACCGCAGGAGGCCCATCTAACCAGTTCTATGGAGTGGCACCGCAGGAGGCCCCTCTAAACAGTTCTATGGAGTGGCACCGCAGGAGGCCCCTCTAAACAGTTATATGTAGTGGCACCGCAGGAGGCCCCTCTAACCAGTTCTATGGAGTGGCACCGCAGGAGGCCCCTCTAAACAGTTCTATGGAGTGGCACCGCAGGAGGCCCCTCTAAACAGTTATATGTAGTGGCACCGCAGGAGGCCCCTCTAAACAGTTCTATGGAGTTGCACCGCAGGAGGCCCCTCTAAACAGTTCTATGGACTGCCACCGCAGGAGGCCCCTCTAAACAGTTCTATGGAGTGGAACCGCAGGAGGCCCCTCTAACCAGTTCTATGGAGTGGCACCGCAGGAGGCCCCTCCAAAAAGTTCTATGGAGTGGCACCGCAGGAGGCCCCTCTAGCCAGTTCTATGGAGAGGTACCGCAGGAGGCCCCTCTAAACAGCTCTATGGAGTGGTACCGCAGGAGGCCCCTCTAAACAGCTCTATGGAGTGGTACCGCAGGAGGCCCCTCTAAACAGCTCTATGGAGTGGTACCGCAGGAGGCCCCTCTAAACAGCTCTATGGAGTGGTACCGCAGGAGGCCCCTCTAAACAGCTCTATGGAGTGGTACCGCAGGAGGCCCCTCTAAACAGCTCTAAGGAGTGGTACTGCAGGAGGCCCCTCTAGCCAGCTCTATGGAGTGGTACCGCAGGAGGCCCCTCTAACCAGCTCTATGGAGTGGTACCGCAGGAGGCCCCTCTAGCCAGTTCTATGGAGTGGTACCGCAGGAGGCCCTTCTAACCAGCTCTATGGAGTGGTACCGCAGGAGGCCCCTCTAAACAGCTCTATGGAGTGGTACCGCAGGAGGCCCTTCTAACCAGCTCTATGGAGTGGTACCGCAAGAGACCCCTCTAAACAGCTCTATGGAGAGGTACCGCAGGAGGCCCCTCTATCCAGCTCTATGAAGTGGTACCGCAGGAGGCCCCTCTAACCAGCTCTATGGAGTGGTACCGCAGGAGGCCCCTCTAAACAGCTCTATGGAGTGGCACCGCAGGAGGCCCCTCTAAACAGCTCTATGGAGTGGCACCACAGGAGGCCCCTCTAACCAGTTCTATGGAGTGGTACCGCAGGAGGCCCCTCTAAACAGTTCTATGGAGTGGCACCACAGGAGGCCCCTCTAACCAGTTCTATGGAGTGGTACCGCAGGAGGCCCCTCTAAACAGCTCTATGGAGTGGTACCACAAGAGCCCCCTCTAACCAGCTCTATGGAGTGGCACCGCAGGAGGCCCCTCTAAACAGCTCTATGGAGTGGTACCGCAGGAGGCCCCTCTAACCAGCTCTATGGAGTGGTACCGCAGGAGGCCCCTCTAACCAGCTCTATGGAGTGGTACCGCAGGAGGCCCCTCTAAACAGCTCTATGGAGTGGTACCGCAGGAGGCCCCTCTAAACAGCTCTATGAAGTGGCACCGCAGGAGGCCCCTCTAACCAGCTCTATGGAGTGGTACCGCAGGAGGCCCCTCTAACCAGCTCTATGGAGTGGTACCGCAGGAGGCCCCTCTAACCAGCTCTATGGAGTGGCACCGCAGGAGGCCCCTCTAAACAGTTCTATGGATTGGTACCGCAGGAGGCCCCTCTAAACAGCTCTATGGAGTGGCACCGCAGGAGGCCCCTCTAGCCAGTTCAATGGAGTGGTACCGCAGGAGGCCCTTCTAACCAGCTCTATGGAGTGGTACCGCAGGAGACCCCTCTAAACAGCTCTATGGAGAGGTACCGCAGGAGGCCCCTCTAACCAGCTCTATGGAGTGGTACCGCAGGAGGCCCCTCTAACCAGCTCTATGGAGTGATACCGCAGGAGGCCCCTCTAAACAGCTCTATGGAGTGGCACCGCAGGAGGCCCCTCTAACCAGCTCTATGGAGTGGCACCACAGGAGGCCCCTCTAACCAGTTCTATGGAGTGGTACCGCAGGAGGCCCCTCTAAACAGTTCTATGGAGTGGCACCACAGGAGGCCCCTCTAAATAGTTCTATGGAGTGGTACCGCAGGAGGCCCCTCTAACCAGCTCTATGGAGTGGTACCACAAGAGCCCCCTCTAACCAGCTCTATGGAGTGGTACCGCAGGAGGCCCCTCTAAACAGCTCTATGGAGTGGTACCGCAGGAGGCCCCTCTAACCAGCTCTATGGAGTGGTACCGCAGGAGGCCCCTCTAACCAGCTCTATGGAGTGGTACCGCAGGAGGCCCCTCTAAACAGCTCTATGGAGTGGTACCGCAGGAGGCCCCTCTAAACAGCTCTATGGAGTGGTACAGCAGGAGGCCCCTCTAAACAGCTCTATGGAGTGGCACCGCAGGAGGCCCCTCTAAACAGTTCTATGGATTGGTACCGCAGGAGGCCCCTCTAAACAGCTCTATGGAGTGGCACCGCAGGAGGCCCCTCTAAACAGCTCTATGGAGTGGCACCGCAGGAGGCCCTTCTAAACAGTTCTATGGAGTGGTACCACAGGAGGCCCCTCTAAACAGTTCTATGGAATGGCACCACAGGAGGCCCCTCTAAACAGCTCTATGAAGTGGCACCGCAGGAGGCCCCTCTAAACAGTTCTATGGAGTGGTACCGCAGGAGGCCCTTCTAACCAGCTCTATGGAGTGGTACCGCAAGAGACCCCTCTAAACAGCTCTATGGAGAGGTACCGCAGGAGGCCCCTCTCTCCAGCTCTATGGAGTGGTACCGCAGGAGGCCCCTCTAACCAGCTCTATGGAGTGGTACCGCAGGAGGCCCCTCTAAACAGCTCTATGGAGTGGCACCGCAGGAGGCCCCTCTAAACAGCTCTATGGAGTGGCACCACAGGAGGCCCCTCTAACCAGTTCTATGGAGTGGTACCGCAGGAGGCCCCTCTAAACAGTTCTATGGAGTGGCACCACAGGAGGCCCCTCTAACCAGTTCTATGGAGTGGTACCGCAGGAGGCCCCTCTAAACAGCTCTATGGAGTGGTACCACAAAAGCCCCCTCTAACCAGCTCTATGGAGTGGCACCGCAGGAGGCCCCTCTAACCAGCTCTATGGAGTGGTACCGCAGGAGGCCCCTCTAACCAGCTCTATGGAGTGGTACCGCAGGAGGCCCCTCTAAACAGCTCTATGGAGTGGTACCGCAGGAGGCCCCTCTAAACAGCTCTATGAAGTGGCACCGCAGGAGGCCCCTCTAACCAGCTCTATGGAGTGGTACCGCAGGAGGCCCCTCTAACCAGCTCTATGGAGTGGCACCGCAGGAGGCCCCTCTAAACAGTTCTATGGATTGGTACCGCAGGAGGCCCCTCTAAACAGCTCTATGGAGTGGCACCGCAGGAGGCCCCTCTAGCCAGTTCAATGGAGTGGTACCGCAGGAGGCCCTTCTAACCAGCTCTATGGAGTGGTACCGCAGGAGACCCCTCTAAACAGCTCTATGGAGAGGTACCGCAGGAGGCCCCTCTAACCAGCTCTATGGAGTGGTACCGCAGGAGGCCCCTCTAACCAGCTCTATGGAGTGATACCGCAGGAGGCCCCTCTAAACAGCTCTATGGAGTGGCACCGCAGGAGGCCCCTCTAACCAGCTCTATGGAGTGGCACCACAGGAGGCCCCTCTAACCAGTTCTATGGAGTGGTACCGCAGGAGGCCCCTCTAAACAGTTCTATGGAGTGGCACCACAGGAGGCCCCTCTAACCAGTTCTATGGAGTGGTACCGCAGGAGGCCCCTCTAACCAGCTCTATGGAGTGGTACCACAAGAGCCCCCTCTAACCAGCTCTATGGAGTGGTACCGCAGGAGGCCCCTCTAAACAGCTCTATGGAGTGGTACCGCAGGAGGCCCCTCTAACCAGCTCTATGGAGTGGTACCGCAGGAGGCCCCTCTAACCAGCTCTATGGAGTGGTACCGCAGGAGGCCCCTCTAAACAGCTCTATGGAGTGGTACCGCAGGAGGCCCCTCTAAACAGCTCTATGGAGTGGTACAGCAGGAGGCCCCTCTAAACAGCTCTATGGAGTGGCACCGCAGGAGGCCCCTCTAAACAGTTCTATGGATTGGTACCGCAGGAGGCCCCTCTAAACAGCTCTATGGAGTGGCACCGCAGGAGGCCCCTCTAAACAGCTCTATGGAGTGGCACCGCAGGAGGCCCTTCTAAACAGTTCTATGGAGTGGTACCACAGGAGGCCCCTCTAAACAGTTCTATGGAATGGCACCACAGGAGGCCCCTCTAAACAGCTCTATGAAGTGGCACCGCAGGAGGCCATTCTAAACAGTTATATGGAGTGGCACCGCAGGAGGCCCCTCTAAACAGTTCTATGAAGTGGTACCGCAGGAGGCCCCTCTAAACAGTTCTATGGAGTTGCACCGCAGGAGGCCCCTCTAAACAGTTCTATGGAGTGGCACCGCAGGAGGCCCCTCTAAACAGTTCTATGGAGTGGCACCACAGCAGGCCCCTCTAAACAGCTCTATGAAGTGGCACCGCAGGAGGCCCCTCTAAACAGTTATATGGAGTGGCACCGCAGGAGGCCCCTCTAAACAGTTATATGGAGTCGTACCGCAGGAAGCCCCTATAAACAGTTATATGGAGTGGTATCGCAGGAGGCCCCTCTAAACAGTTCTATGGAGTGGTACCGCAAGAGGCCCCTCTAAACAGTTATATAGAGTGGCACCGCAGGAGGCCCATCTAACCAGTTCTATGGAGTGGCACCGCAGGAGGCCCCTCTAAACAGTTCTATGGAGTGGCACCGCAGGAGGCACCTCTAAACAGTTATATGTAGTGGCACCGCAGGAGGCCCCTCTAACCAGTTCTATGGAGTGGCACCGCAGGAGGCCCCTCTAAACAGTTCTATGGAGTGGCACCGCAGGAGGGCCCTCTAAACAGTTATATGTAGTGGCACCGCAGGAGGCCCCTCTAAACAGTTCTATGGACTGCCACCGCAGGAGGCCCCTCTAAACAGTTCTATGGAGTGGAACCGCAGGAGGCCCCTCTAACCAGTTCTATGGAGTGGCACCGCAGGAGGCCCCTCCAAAAAGTTCTATGGAGTGGCACCGCAGGAGGCACCTCTAAACAGTTCTATGGAGTTGCACCACAGGAGGCCCCTCTAAACAGTTCTATGGAGTGGCACCGCAGGAGGCCCCTCTAACCAGCTCTATGGAGTGGTACAGCAGGAGGCCCCTCTAAACAGTTATATGTAGTGGCA
>NW_024058587.1:45000-51694 GCF_016432855.1 Salvelinus namaycush
TTCTCCAGTTGAGTCATGTTGTGTTGGTTGAGTAGGCATTGATGTTGACCACCCGGGGCTACGCAGTGCGCGCACACAGATCCCCCTGCCGCGGAACTGAGGTTGCTCCCCACACAGAAACGTACACTACATGACCAAAAGTATGTGGACACCTGCTTGTCGAACATCTCATTCCAAAATCATGGGCATTAATATGGAGTTGTTCCTCCCTTTTCTGCTATAACAGCCTCCACTCTTCTGGGAAGGCTTTCCACTAGATGTTGGAACATTGCTGCTATAACAGCCTCCACTCTTCTGGGAAGGCTTTCCACTAGATGTTGGAACATTGCTGCTATAACAGCCTCCACTCTTCTGGGAAGGCTTTCCACTAGATGTTGGAACATTGCTGCTATAACAGCCTCCACTCTTCTGGGAAGGCTTTCCACTAGATGTTGGAACATTGCTGCTATAACAGCCTCCACTCTTCTGGGAAGGCTTTCCACTAGATGTTGGAACATTGCTGCTATAACAGCCTCCACTCTTCTGGGAAGGCTTTCCACTAGATGTTGGAGCATTGCTGCTATAACAGCCTCCACTCTTCTGGGAAGGCTTTCCACTAGATGTTGGAACATTGCTGCTATAACAGCCTCCACTCTTCTTGGAAGGCTTTCCACTAGATGTTGGAACATTGCTGCTAAAACAGCCTCCACTCTTCTGGGAAGGCTTTCCACTAGATGTTGGAACATTGCTGCTATAACAGCCTCCACTCTTCTGGGAAGGCTTTCCACTAGATGTTGGAACATTGCTGCTATAACAGCCTCCACTCTTCTGGGAAGGCTTTCCACTAGATGTTGGAACATTGCTGCTGGGACTTGCTTCCATTCAGCCACAAGAGCATTAGTGAGGTCGGGCACTGTGCTTTGTGCACGGGGCATTGTCATGCTGAAACAGGAAAGGACCTTCCCCAAACTGTTGCCACAAAGTTGGAAGCACAGAATCATCTAGAATGTCATTGTATGTTGTAGCGTTAAGATTTCCCTTCACTGGAACTAAGGGGCCTGAACCATGAAAAACAGCCCCAGACCATTATTCCTCCTCCACCAAACTTTACAGTTGGCACTATGCATTGGGGCAGGTAGCGTTCTCCTGGCATCTGCCAAACCAATATTCATCCTTTGGACTGCCGGATGGTGAAGCGTAATTCATCACTCCAGAGAACGTGTTTCCACTGCTCTAGAGTCCAATGGCAGCGATTTTTACACCACTCTAGCCAACGCTTGGCATTGCACATGGTGATCTTAGGCTTGTGTGCGGCTGCTCGGCCATGGAAACCCATTTCATGAAGCTCCCAAGAAACAGTTATTGTGCTGATGTTGCTTCCAGAGGCAGTTTGGTACTCAGTATTTAGTGTTGCAACAAAGGACAGACGATTTTTTACGCACTCTGCGCTGTCCTGTTCTGTGAGCTTGTGTGGCCAACCACTTTAAGGCTGAACCATTGTTGTGCCTAGACATTCACAATAACAGCACTTACAGTCGACCAGGGCAGCTCTAGCAAGGCAGAAATGTGATGAACTGAATTGTTGGAAAGGTTGCATCCTATGACCTCTGCCACATTGAAAGTCACTTAGCTCCTCAGTAAAGCCATTCTACTGCCAATGTTTGTCTATGGAGATTGCATAGCAATTTGTTTCAATTTTATACACCTGTCAGCAACAGGTTTGGCTGAAATAGCCAAATCCACTAATTTGAAGTGGTGTCCTCATACTTTTGTATAAATACTGTATCAGTATTAGGAAGAATTATGATGTAAATGTTCTGATGATTATTGCCAATTTGAGGCACTCCGCTAGCAATGCTTAGTAGGCTCGCAAACCATATAAGACTAGTACAATAGCAATGACCGCCTACTTTGATTCATTTTTTCCATTACACATACCAATGTTGCTGTTTCTTTATTTGGTAGTTTAATGCTGAGAAAAGTTCATAAGCATTGTATTGTCAGAGTGTAACTGCCAAAATGGTTCAATATTAAACGGACAGCATGACAGACCACTTTCTTCAATAGTGTCACTTGATCCGAAGCGCACCGCTAAGATTTCTTGACATTGTACGATGTGTATTTTTCGAAGCGGTCGTTGTTCTCGATGTTTCCCGAGTCATATCGGTCATTTCCGGAAGTATCAGAAAACGGATGCTTCGGATAAGTTGTCAGGCTAGCTCCACGTCTTTTATCCTCAACATTTTAATTAATCGGTTCATCCGTTTACAGTGGGTTTGATGTAACTTGTTGTTAGTACCATGTCGCTTCTGTGTTACAACAAAGGATGTGGTGAACGTTTTGAGGCAGACAACAACCCTGATGGTAAGCTAGCCAACGTTAGCCTAGCTACTGTAACAGTAACTAGTTAACTTGAACTACTTGGTGATAAAGCAGTTATTTAGCCGTACGATTAGCTAGCTAACACGTTGAACAATATCAAATGTGGTCTATGCTGATGCCTAGTCATTTTACCCTGCCCATTGATCTGTCACTTGTATAGTTTATTCCTCTTCTTGCTATTTGGATTTGTATATAGATTTTTCAACTCTGAATCAATGGGAAGTGCTCCTATGTAAGTATTTCAATGTAGTCTACACCTGTTTGTATTTGGCGCATGTAAAAAAAACAATACAATTTGATTTGGTTTGATTTAGCCAGTCAACTTTTGATTCTTAGCTAGCAGTGTTACAGTACAGTAGCTAACGTTAGCTAGCTATCTACCTTGCCGCGTAGGTCTCTAGTAGCTACTGTTGCTAGCAACGTTAGCAAGTACTCTGTTTTAATGTGAATACCCACGTTTAGGGGACTATCGTTATCATTTAAATAGTGACGGGATGATTTGATAGCGGAGCGCCGACACTTTGATGCAGTTATCATAGCACAAACGTTACTGTACGGATTCGACACAACGTATCGATGCTTGTATCGAAGTAAAGGAAGAGATAGGGCCAAAATATGTCTCCCTCCAGCATGTGGCGTTTTTTCGTTGTTTCGCACACCAAGCAAGGAATTGTTGTATGTAGGGTTTATTTGCTACGTGAAGTTTCATTTAATCGAATGGAAGTTTCGTAATGCTTAAATTGTTATCAGTTTTCGGATTTAAATAGGACAAGTGACAGCCCGGAAATTTTGATTAAAAAAAACCTTTATATCGGAGATGGCTATGCATATTCATGATTGAGGCTAGTAGTATAGCATCTATACATTGAATACGGGTGGCTGACGTCAACAACCCTCATCGAATATTCAAAATATGATTGCAATACGTAGCGCTGCGTCTACGTGATGACGTTTGAATTTTCTTCTTTGGGTGTTATGTCGAACTACACTCAGGCTTTGTTGTCGCCACCAACTGGACTGGGGGAAAAAACATTTACAAAAGAAAAGTAAATTCCATACTTGCAGGGGAAAATCTGCGTTAGCTAGCTAACTGCTAGGAGGATGTGAATGAGTGACTGTGACTTTTCCCCCTCATATCGTTTTCCGGTGGCTATAACGTTACACAGCTAGAGATGCAGTTATCATTTGGTTATCTAGCAAGACGTTGAACGGTTGTTATCCAGTTAACATATCTCTTGCGTTCGTAAATTCACTCTGGCTGTCTACTCTGATTTCAGAGCACTCTCGTCTGAGTGTGGCAGAGCGCAGAATAACTGAGGAATTTACAAATGCCTTAACACCGGCAGAATATGACAGTAAACGTAGGCAAAAAAAAAGTAAGGTTAGTTAAGAACGCTCTAGATTTTTTAAATACGTTTTTATTTCACCTTCATTTAACCAGGTAGGCCAGTTGAGAACAAGTTCTCATTTACAACTGTGACCTGGCCAAGATAAAGCAAAGCAGTGCGACAAAAACAACAACACAGAGTTACACATAAACAAACGTACAGTC
Organism: Salvelinus namaycush; assembly: GCF_016432855.1. Lineage (NCBI taxonomy): Eukaryota > Metazoa > Chordata > Actinopteri > Salmoniformes > Salmonidae > Salvelinus > Salvelinus namaycush. Next base: position 48,914 of record NW_024058587.1, read on the forward strand.
AATAACACAATAGAAAAAATCTATATACAGTGTGTGCAAATGAAGTAAGGAGGTAAGGCAATAAATAGGCCAATAGTGGCAAAGTAATTACAATTTAGCAATTAACACTGGAGTGATAGATGTGCAGATGAGGAGGTGCAAGTAGAGATACTGGGGTGCAAAAGAGCTTTAAAAAAACAAATATGGAGATGAGGTAGTTGGTTGGGTGTGTTGTTTACAGATGGGCTCTGTACAGGCAGTGATCGGAAAGCTGCTCTGACAGCTGACGCTTAAAGTTAGTGAGGGAGATATAAGTCTCCAGCTTCAGTGATTTTTGCAATTAGTTCCAGTCATTGGCAGCAGAGAACTGGAAGGAAAGGCGACCAAAGAGGAATTGGCTTTGGGGGTGACCAGTGAAATATACCTGCTGGAGCGCGTGCTACGGGTGGGTGTTGCTATGGTGACCAGTGAGCTGAGATAAGGTGGGGCTTTACCTAGCAAAGACTTATAGATGATCTGAAGCCAGTGGGTTTGGCGACGAATATGTAGCGAGGACCAGCCAACGAGAGCATACAAGTCACAGTGGTGGGTGGTATATGGGGCTTTGGTGACAAAATGGATGGCACTGTGATAGACTGCATCCAATTTGCTGAGTAGAGTGTTGGAGGCTATTTTGTAAATGACATCGCCGAAGTCAAGGATTGGTAGGATAGTCAGTTTTACGAGGTTATGTTTGGCAGTATGAGTGAAGGAGGCTTTGTTGCGAAATAGGAAGCAGATTCTAGATTTATTTTTGGATTGGAGATGCTTAATGTGAGTCTGGAAGGAGAGTTTACAGTCTAACCAGACACCTAGGTATCCACATATTCTAAGTCAGAATGCTGGACGGGCGGGCAGTGATCGGTTGAAGAGCATGCACTTAGTTTTACTTGCATTTAAGAGCAGTTGGAGGTCACGGAAGGAGAGTTGTATGGCATTGAAGCATGTTTGGAGGTTAGTTAACACAGTGTGCAAGGAAGGGCCAGAAGTATACAGAATGGTGTTGTCTGCGTAGAGGTGGATCAGAGAATCACCAGCAGCGAGAGCGACATCATTGATGTATACAGAGAAGAGAGTCGGTCCGAGAATTGAACCCTGTGGCTGCCAGAGGTCCGGACAACAGGCCCTGCGATTTGACACACTGAACTCTGATAGAGAACTAGTTGGTGAACCAGGATGAGGCAATAATTAGAAAAACCAAGGCTGTTGAGTATGCCAATAAGAATGTGGTGATTGACAGAGTCGAAAGCCTTGGCCAGGTCGATGAATACGGCTGCACATTTAATGTCTCTTATCAATTGCGGTTATGATATTGTTTAGGACCTTGAGCGTGGCTAAGGTGCACTCATAACCAGCTCTGAAACCAGATTGCATAGCGGAGAAGGTACGGTGGGATTCGAAGTGGTCGGTAATCTGTTTGTTAACTTGGCTTTCGAAGACCTTAAGGCAGGGAAGGATAGATATAGGTCTGTAGCAATTTGGGTCTAGAGTGTCTCCCCCTTTAAATATGGGGATAACCGCGGCAGCTTTCCAATCTTTGGGAATCTCAGACGATACAAAAGAGAGGTTGAACAGGCTAGTAATAGGGGTTGCAACAATTTCAGCAGATTATTTTAAAAAGAGAGAATCCAGATTGTCTAGCCCGGCTGATTTGTAGGGGTCCAGATTTTGCAGTTCTTTAAGAACATCAGCTATCTGGATTTAGGTGAAGGAGAGGGAGGCTCTGGCGAGTTGCTGTGGGGAGTGCAGGGCTGTTGACCGGGGTAGGGGTAGCCAGGTGGAAAGCATGGCCAGCCGTAGAAAAATGCTTATTGAAATTCTCAATTATAGTGGATTTATCGGTTGTGACAGTGTTTCCTAGCCTCAGAGCAGTGGGCAGCTGGGAGGAGGTGCTCTTATTCTCCATGGACTTTACAGTGTCCCAGAACTTTTTTGAGTTTGTGTTACAGGATGCAAATTTCTGCTTGAAAAAGTTAGCCTTAGCTTTCCTAACTGCCTGAGTATATTTGTTCCTAACTTCCCTGAAAAGTTGCATATCACGGGGGCTATTCGATGCTAATGCAGAACGCCACAGGATGTTTTTGTGCTGGTCAAGGGCAGTCAGGTCTGGAGAGAACCAAGGGCTATATCTGTTCCTGGTTCTAAATTTTTTGAAAGGGGCATACGTATTTAAGATGGTGAGGAAGGCACTTTTAAAGAATGACCAGGCATCCTCTACTGTTGGGATGAGGTCAATATCCTTCCAGGATACCCCGGCCAGGTCGATTAGGAAGACCTGCTGGCTGAAGTGTTTCAGGGAGCGTTTGACAGTGATGAGTGGAGGTCGTTTGACCGCAGACCCGTTACGGATGCAGGCAATGAGGCAGTGATCGCTGAGATCTTGGTTGCAAACAGCAGAGGTGTATTTGGAGGGCAAGTTGGTTAGGATGATATCTATGAGGGTGCCCGTGTTTACGGATTTGGGGTTGTACCTGGTGGGTTCATTTACAATTTGTGAGAGATTGAGGGCATAAAGCTTAGATTGTAGGATGGCCGGGGTGTTAAGCATGTCCCAGTTTAGGTCACCTAACAGCACTAGCTCTGAAGATAGATGGAGGGCAATCAATTCACATATGGTGGTCAGGGCACAGCTGGGGGTCTATAGCAACGGTGAGAGACTTGTTTCTGAAAAGGTAGATTTTTAAAAGTAGAAGCTCAAATTGTTTTGGTACCTACCTGGATAGTATGACAGAACTCTGCAGGCTATCTCTGCAGTAGATTGCA
>NW_024058588.1:0-51682 GCF_016432855.1 Salvelinus namaycush
TACTATCACTGTCAGTATGGTGTGCACTATCACTGTCAGTATGGTCTGTACTATCACTGTCAGTATGGTGTGTACTATCACTGTCAGTATGGTGTGCACTATTACTGTCCTTATGGTCTGTACTATCACTGTCAGTATGGTCTGTACTATCACTGTCAGTATGGTCTGTACTATCACTGTCAGTATGGTCTGTACTATCACTGTCAGTATGGTGTGTACTATCACTGTCAGTATAGTCTGCACTATCACTGTCAGTATGGTCTGCACTATCACTGTCAGTATGGTCTGTACTATCACTGTCAGTATAGTCTGTACTATCACTGTCAGTATGGTGTGTACTATCACTGTCAGTATGGTCTGTACTATCACTGTCAGTATGGTCTGTACTATCACTGTCAGTATGGCCTGTACTATCACTGTCAGTATGGTCTGTACAATCACTGTCAGTATGGTCTGTACTATCACTGTCAATATGGTCTGTACTATCACTGTCAGTATGGTCTGTACTATCACTGTCAGTATGGCCTGTACTATCACTGTCAGTATGGTCTGTACTATCACTGTCAGTATGGTGTGCACTATCACTGTCAGTATGGTCTGTACTATCACTGTCAGTATGGTCTATACTATCACTGTCAGTATGGTCTGTACTATCACTGTCAGTATGGTGTGTACTATCACTGTCAGTATGGCCTGTACTATCACTGTCAGTATGGTCTGTACTATCACTGTCAGTATGGTCTGTACTATCACTGTCAGTATGGTCTGTACTATCACTGTCAGTATGGTCTGTACTATCACTGTCAGTATGGTCTGTACTATCACTGTCAGTATGGTCTGTACTACACTGTCAGTATGGTCTTACTATCACTGTCAGTATGGTCTGTACTATCACGTCAGTATGGTCTGTACTAATCACTGTCAGTATGGTCTGTACTATCACTGCCAGTATGGTCTGTACTATCACTGTCAGTATGGTCTGTACTATCACTGTCATTATGGTCTGTACTATCACTGTCAGTATGGCCTGTACTATCACTGTCAGTATGGCCTGTAATATCACTGTAAGTATGGTCTGTACTATCACTGTCAGTATGGTCTGTACTATCACTGTCAGTATGGTGTGTACTCTATCACCTGTCGTATGGTCTGTACTATCACTGTCAGTATGGTCTGTACTATCACTGTCAGTATGGTCTGTACTATCACTGTCAGTATGGTCTGTACTATCACTGTCAGTATGGTCTGTACTATCACTGTCAGTATGGGTCTGTAATATCACTGTCAGTATGGTTCTGTACTATCACTGTCTAGTATGGCTTGTACTATCACTGTCAGTATGGTCTGTACCATCACTGTCAGTATGGTCTGTACTATCACTGTCAGTATGGCCTGTACTATCACTGTCAGTAATGTGCTGTACATATCAGTGTCAGTATGGTCTGTACTATCACTGTCAGTATGGCCTGTACTATCACTGTCAGTATGGTCTGTACTATCACTGTCAGTATGGTCTGTACTATCACTGTCAGTATGGTCTGTACTATCACTGTCCGGATGGGTGTGTACTATCACTGTTAGTATGGTCTGTACTATCACTGTCAGTAATGGTCTGTACTATCACTGTCATATGGTCTGTACTATCACACTGTCAGTATGGTCTGTACTATCACTGGTCAGTATGGTCTGTACTATCACTGTCGTATGGTCTGTACTATCACTGTCAGTATGGTCTGCACTTCACTGTCAGTATGGTCTGTACTATCTGTCAGTATGGTGTGTACTATCACTGTCAGTATGGTCTGTACTATCACTGTCAGTATGGTCTGTACTATCACTGTCAGTATGGTCTGTACTATCACTGTCAGTATGGTGTGTACTATCACTGTCAGTATGGTCTGTACTATCACTGTCAGTATGGCCTGTACTATCACTGTCAGTATGGTCTGTACTATCACTGTCAGTATGGTCTGTACTATCACTGTCAATATGGTCTGTACTATCACTGTCAGTATGGTCTGTACTATCACTGTCAGTATGGCTGTACTATCACTGTCAGTATGGTCTGTACTATCACTGTCAGTATGGTCCTGTACTATCACTGTCAGTATGGTCTGTACTATCACTGTCAGTATGGTCTGTACTATCACTGTCAGTATGGTCTGTACTATACTGTCAGTATGGTCTGTACTATCACTGTCAGTATGGTCTGTACTATCACTGTCAGTATGGTCTGTACTATCACTGTCAGTATGGTCTGTACTATCACTGTCAGTATGGTCTGTACTATCACTGTCAGTATGGTCTGTACTATCACTGTCAGTATGGTCCTGTACTATCACTGTCAGTATGGTCGACTATCACTGTCAGTATGGTCTGTACTATCACTGTCAGTATGGTGTGTACTATCACTGTCAGTATGGTCTGTACTATCACTGTCAGTATGGTCTGTACTATCACTGTCAGTATGGTCTGTACTATCACTGTCAGTATGGTGTGTACTATCACTGTCAGTATGGTCTGTACTATCACTGTCAGTATGGCCTGTACTATCACTGTCAGTATGGTCTGTACTATCACTGTCAGTATGGTCTGTACTATCACTGTCAGTATGGTCTGTACTATCACTGTCAGTATGGTCTGTACTATCACTGTCAGTATGGGCTGTACTATCACTGTCAGTATGGTCTGTACTATCACTGTCAGTATGGTCTGCACTATCACTGTCAGTATGGTCTGTACTATCACTGTCAGTATGGTCTGTACTATCGCTGTCAGTATGGTCTGTACTATCACTGTCAGTATGGTGTGTACTATCACTGTCAGTATTGTCTGTACTATCACTGTCAGTATGGTCTGTACTATCACTGTCAGTATGGTCTGTACTATCACTGTCAGTATGGTCTGTACTATCACTGTCAGTATGGTCTGTACTATCACTGTCAGTATGGTCTGTACTATCACTGTCAGTATGGTCTGTACTATCACTGTCAGTACGGTGTGTACTATCACTGTCAGTATGGTCTGTACTATCACTGTCAGTATGGTATGTACAATCACTGTCAGTATGGTCTGTACTATCACTGTCAGTATGGTGTGTACTATCACTGTCAGTATGGTCTGCACTATCACTGTCAGTATAGTCTGTACTATCACTGTCTGTACTATCATTGTCAGTATGGTCTGCACTATCACTGTCTGTACTATCACGGTCAGTATGGTCTGCACTATCACTGTCAGTATGGTCTGTACTATCACTGTAAGTATGGTCTGTAATATCACTGTCAGTGTGGTCTGTACTATCACTGTCAGTATGGTCTGTACTATCACTGTCAGTATGGTGTGTACTATCACTGTCAGTATGGTCTGTACTATCACTGTCAGTATGGCCTGTACTATCACTGTCAGTATGGTCTGTACTATCACTGTCAGTATGGTCTGTACTATCACTGTCAGTATGGTCTGTACTATCACTGTCCGTATGGTGTTAACTATCACTGTCAGTATGGTCTGTACCATCACTGTCAGTATGGTCTGTACTATCACTGTCAGTATGGCCTGTACTATCACTGTCAGTAATGTGTGTACTATCACTGTCAGTATGGTCTGTACTATCACTGTCAGTATGGCCTGTACTATCACTGTCAGTATGGTCTGTACTATCACTGTCAGTATGGTCTGTACTATCACTGTCAGTATGGTCTGTACTATCACTGTCCGGATGGTGTGTACTATCACTGTCAGTATGGTCTGTACTATCACTGTCAGTATGGTCTGTACTATCACTGTCAGTATGGTCTGTACTATCACTGTCAGTATGGTTTGTACTATCATTGTCAGTATGGTCTGTACTATCACTGTCAGTATGGTCTGTACTATCACTGTCAGTATGGTCTGTACTATCACTGTCAGTATGGTCTGCACTATCACTGTCAGTATGGTGTGTACTATCACTGTCAGTATGGTCTGTACTATCGCTGTCAGTATGGTCTGTACTATCACTGTCAGTATGGTGTGTACTATCACTGTCAGTATGGTCTGTACTATCACTGTCAGTATGGTCTGTACTATCACTGTCAGTATGGTCTGTACTATCACTGTCAGTATGGTCTGTACTATCACTGTCAGTATGGTCTGTACTATCACTGTCAGTATGGTCTGTACTATCACTGTCAGTATGGTCTGTACTATCACTGTCAGTACGGTGTGTACTATCACTGTCAGTATGGTCTGTACTATCACTGTCAGTATGGTATGTACAATCACTGTCAGTATGGTCTGTACTATCACTGTCAGTATGGTGTGTACTATCACTGTCAGTATGGTCTGCACTATCACTGTCAGTATAGTCTGTACTATCACTGTCTGTACTATCACTGTCAGTATGGTCTGTACTATCACTGTCAGTATGGTCTGTACTATCACTGTCAGTATGGTCTGTACTATCACTGTCAGTACGGTGTGTACTATCACTGTCAGTATGGTCTGTACTATCACTGTCAGTATGGTCTGTACTATCACTGTCAGTATGGTCTGTACTATCACTGTCAGTATGGTTTGTACTATCATTGTCAGTATGGTCTGTACTATCACTGTCAGTATGGTCTGTACTATCACTGTCAGTATGGTCTGTACTATCACTGTCAGTATGGTCTGCACTATCACTGTCAGTATGGTGTGTACTATCACTGTCAGTATGGTCTGTACTATCGCTGTCAGTATGGTCTGTACTATCACTGTCAGTATGGTGTGTACTATCACTGTCAGTATGGTCTGTACTATCACTGTCAGTATGGTCTGTACTATCACTGTCAGTATGGTCTGTACTATCACTGTCAGTATGGTCTGTACTATCACTGTCAGTATGGTCTGTACTATCACTGTCAGTATGGTCTGTACTATCACTGTCAGTATGGTCTGTACTATCACTGTCAGTACGGTGTGTACTATCACTGTCAGTATGGTCTGTACTATCACTGTCAGTATGGTATGTACAATCACTGTCAGTATGGTCTGTACTATCACTGTCAGTATGGTGTGTACTATCACTGTCAGTATGGTCTGCACTATCACTGTCAGTATAGTCTGTACTATCACTGTCTGTACTATCACTGTCAGTATGGTCTGTACTATCACTGTCAGTATGGTCTGTACTATCACTGTCAGTATGGTCTGTACTATCACTGTCAGTACGGTGTGTACTATCACTGTCAGTATGGTCTGTACTATCACTGTCAGTATGGTATGTACAATCACTGTCAGTATGGTCTGTACTATCACTGTCAGTATGGTGTGTACTATCACTGTCAGTATGGTCTGCACTATCACTGTCAGTATAGTCTGTACTATCACTGTCTGTACTATCATTGTCAGTATGGTCTGCACTATCACTGTCTGTACTATCACGGTCAGTATGGTCTGCACTATCACTGTCAGTATGGTGTGTACTATCACTGTCAGTATGGTCTGTAATATCACTGTCAGTGTGGTCTGTACTATCACTGTCAGTATGGTGTGTACTATCACTGTCAGTATGGTCTGTACTATCACTGTCAGTATGGTCTGTACTATCACTGTCAGTATGGTCTGTACTATCACTGTCAGTATGGTGTGTAATATCACTGTCAGTATGGTCTGTACTATCACTGTCAGTATGGTGTGTACTATCACTGTCAGTATGGTCTGTACTATCACTGTCAGTATGGTGTGTACTATCACTGTCAGTATGGTCTGTACTATCACTGTCTGTACTATCACTGTCAGTATAGTCTGCAGTATCACTGTCAGTATGGTCTGTACTATCACTGTCAGTATGGTCTGTACTATCACTGTCAGTATGGTCTGTACTATCACTGTCAGTATGGTCTGTACTATCACTGTCAGTATGGTCTGTACTATCACTGTCAGTATGGTCTGTACTATCACTGTCAGTATGGTCTGTACTATCACTGTCAGTATGGTCTGTACTATCACTGTCAGTATGGTCTGTACTATCACTGTCAGTATGGTCTGTACTATCACTGTCATTAGAGGTCTGTACTATCACTGTTGGTGTGGTCTGTACTATCACTGTCGGTATAGTCTGTACTATCACTGTCGGTGAGACCATACTGACAGTGGTAGTACAGACCTCTAAAGACAGTGAAATGCACTTTGGTGATGAAATTTCACTTCCTTGCGCTATAAAATACATTATATGATATGATTATTCATGTTCTGAATCGGTCTTTCTCTAACATTTCATTAACAGCAGGGGCGCAACTTTCACTGGGGACGGGGGGACATTCTGAAATTGCATTTTTGTACCCCCCCATTTTGTGATACAAAACAAAGCAACTGTATTCTTTAGGACCATGCCTCCGAGGTTTTGGAATGTTTATCCGACTGTATAAAAAATAAAAATAAAGGTCCCCCTCACTTCTAAAACAAAAGTTGTGCCCCAGATTAGTTAACAGTACATCCAAATAGTCAGATTTGGTAAGCTAACGTATTCGATAATAAGCAGCGAGCTCTGTTGACAGATGCAGCTTTCTTTCAGAGGTTTTTGGAGGATTTGACATGTTGTGGTTGTCTCCAGAGTTGGTTCCGCGGGTCACAAAGAGCTAAATTAACATGAGCTGAATTAAATGTAAAAGGCTTTGAAAATGAAAAGCTTGGCGTACGTTCAACTCTCCGCTGACATTACACAGAGACAGCTTGTTTTTGTTAGAAATCTTTGAAAAAGTACAAACGTTTTGCATTTACATGAAAAGCGCATACTAAAATATGAAAATACTACGGCATGTCTCAAAATCGATATCTATTTGACCTCTATATTGTTTTACGTCCTGCGGATTCAAGAATAAAGATGATTGAGCCTGTCAGGTAGTCTTTATTCTCGTACAGCGTCCAGCCTAGGTGACACTATGCTATTTAATTTTCCAGATTTTTGACCACTTTTTCTCTGGCCTCCATTGACTTAGTCACCCTAACGGCTTATGATCGAGACATGAGGTTTGGACCATTGGTTTTCTTGGAGAATTATCTACACATTTACTCTACTCAATTGGTGAAAATATGTGTTTTTAATTGGGCACCTTACGAAACCTCTGCTGGGCCAGATGGAGACCCGGACAAGGTTAGTGGTTTTACGACTTCCACATGTTACTCAGTCTACTCTCTATAGTGTTAAATGTAACCCTGCCTTGTGACAGTCTACTGTCTATAGTGTCACATGTAACCCTGCCTTGTTACAGTCTATAGTGTCTAATGTATCCCTGCCTTGTTACAGTCTACTGTCTATAGTGTTACATGTATCCCTGCCTTGTTACAGTCTACTGTCTATAGTGTTAAATGTATCCCTGCCTTGTTACAGTCTACTGTCTATAGTGTTAAATGTATCCCTGCCTTGTTATAGTCTACTGTCTATAGTGTCTAATGTAACCCTGCCTTGTTACAGTCTACTGTCTATAGTGTTACATGTAACCCTGCCTTGTTACAGTCTACTGTCTATAGTGTCTAATGTAACCCTGCCTTGTTACAGTCTACTGTCTATAGTGTCTAATGTAACCCTGCCTTGTTACAGTCTACTGTCTATAGTGTTACATGTAACCCTGCCTTGTTACAGTCTACTGTCTATAGTGGTAAATGTAACCCTGCCTTGTTACAGTCTACTGTCTATAGTGTTAAATATAACCCTAACTTGTTACAGTCTATAGTGTTAAATGTAACCCTGTCTTGTTACAGTCTACTGTCTATAGTGTTAAATGTAAACCTGCCTTGTTACAGTCTACTGTCTATAGTGATAAATGTAACCCTAACTTGTTACAGTCTATAGTGTTAAATGTAACCCTGTCTTGTTACAGTCTAATGTCTATAGTGTTACATGTAACCCTGCCTTGTTACAGTCTACTGTCTTTAGTGTTACATGTAACCCTGCCTTGTTACAGTCTACTGTCTATAGTGATAAATGTAACCCTGCCTTGTTACAGTCTACTGTCTATAGTGTTACATGCAACCCTGCCTTGTTACAGTCTATAGTGTCTAATGTAACCCTATCTTGTTACAGTCTACTGTCTATAGTGTTACATGTAACCCTGCCTTGTTACAGTCTACTGTATATAGTGTTAAATGTAACCCTGTCTTGTTACAGTCTACTGTATATAGTGTTACATGTAACCCTGCCTTGTTACAGTCTACTGTCTATAGTGTTACATGTAACCCTGCCTTGTTACAGTCTACTGTCTATAGTGTTAAATGTAACCCTGTCTTGTTACAGTCTAATGTCTATAGTGTCTAATGTAACCCTGCCTTGTTACAGTCTACTGTCTATAGTGTTAAATGTAACCCTGTCTTGTTACAGTCTATAGTGTTAAATGTAACCCTGTCTTGTTACAGTCTACTGTCTATAGTGTTAAATGTAACCCTGTCTTGTTACAGTCTACTGTCTATAGTGTCTAATGTAACCCTGTCTTGTTACAGTCTACTGTCTATAGTGTTACATGTAACCCTGTCTTGTTACAGTCTACTGTCTATAGTGTTAAATGTAACCCTGTCTTGTTACAGTCTACTGTCTATAGTGTTAAATGTAACCCTGCCTTGTTACAGTCTACTGTCTATAGTGTTAAATGTAACCCTGTCTTGTTACAGTCTACTGTCTATAGTGTTACATGTAACCCTGTCTTGTTACAGTCTACTGTCTATAGTGTTACATGTAACCCTGCCTTGTTACAGTCTATAGTGTCTAATGTATCCCTGCCTTGTTACAGTCTACTGTCTATAGTGTTACATGTAACCCTGCCTTGTTACAGTCTACTGTCTATAGTGTTAAATGTAACCATGCCTTGTTATAGTCTACTGTCTATAGTGTTAAATGTAATCCTGCCTTGTTACTGTCTATAGTGTTAAATGTAACCCTGCCTTGTTACAGTCTACTGTCTATAGTGTTACATGTAACCCTGCCTTGTTACTGTCTACTGTCTATAGTGTTACATGTAACCCTGCCTTGTTACAGTCTACTGTCTATAGTGTTACATGTAACCCTGCCTTGTTACAGTCTACTGTCTATAGTGTTACATGTAACCCTGCCTTGTTACTGTCTATAGTGTTACATGTAACCATGCCTTGTTATAGTCTACTGTCTATAGTGTTAAATGTAACCCTGCCTTGTTACAGTCTACTGTCTATAGTGTTACATGTAACCCTGCCTTGTTACTGTCTATAGTGTTACATGTAACCCTGTCTTGTTACCCAGTCTACTGTTTATAGTGTTACATGTAACCCTGCCTTGTTACAGTCTACTGTCTATAGTGTTACATGTAACCCTGCCTTGTTACAGTCTACTGTCTATAGTGTTACATGTAACCCTGCCTTGTTACAGCCTACTGTCTATAGTGTTAAATGTAACCCTGCCTTGTTACAGTATACTGTCTATAGTGTTACATGTAACCCTGTCTTGTTACGCAGTCTACTGTTTATAGTGTCTAATGTAACCCTGCCTTGTTACAGTCTACTGTCTATAGTGTTAAATGTAACCCTGCCTTGTTACAGTCTACTGTCTATAGTGTTAAATGTAACCCTGCCTTGTTACTGTCTATAGTGTTAAATGTAACCCTGCCTTGTTACAGTCTAATTTCTATTGTGTTAAAAGGAACCCTGTAAATATACATATAAATATATATACATATATTATAATATAATGTAAATAATTGTGGCAGAGCACTGTAATCAGATGAACTAATAATATTTTTTGACTAAATGAAAATACATTTTACATTGAAACCTGTTTGATGTTTTAAAGTCCATAGCTTAACATTGTGTGTGTAGTGAAATTAATATTTTCGAGACATAACCATTAGTTGCATACTGCTCAGCCCTGGTTGCTGTAGTAATTAACTACAGAGTACAGTTGACCCAGAAAATATAAGAAACTATCTGCCTATATCGAATCTCCCATTCCTCTCAATTTCTTGACAAAAAGCTGTTGCGCAGCAACTCACTGCCTTCCTGAAGACAAACAATGTTCACGAAATGCTTCAGTCTGGTTTTAGACTCCATCATAGCACTGAGACTGCACTTGTGAAGGTGGTAAATTACCTTTTAATGGCGTCAGACCGACGCTCTGCATCTGTCCTCGTGCTCCTAGACCTTAGTGCTGCCTTTGACACCATCGATCACCACATTCTATTGGAGAGATTGGAAACCCAAATTGGTCTACACGGACAAGTTCTGGCCTGGTTTAGGTCTTATCTATTGGAAAGATGTCAGTTTGTGTCTGTGGATGGTTTGTCCTCTGACAAATCAACTGTACATTTCGGTGTTCCTCAAAGGATCCGTTTTAGGACCACTATTGTTTTCACTATATATTTTACCTCTTGGTGATGTCATTCGGAAACATAATGTTAACTTTCACTGCTATGCGGATGACACACAGCTGTACATTTCGATGAAACATGGTGAAGCCCCAAAATTGCCCTCCCTGGAAGCCTGTGTTTCAGACATAAGGAAGTGGATGGCGGCAAATGTTCTACTTTTAACCTCAGACAAAACAGAGATACTAGTTCTAGGTCCCAAGAAACAAAGAGATCTTCTGTTGAATCTGACAATTCATCTTGATGGTTGTACAGTCGTCACAAATAAAACTGTGAAGGACCTCGGCGTTACTCTGGACCCTGATCTCTCTTTTGACGAACATATCAAGTCTGTTTCAAGGACAGCTTTTTCCATCTACGTAACATTGCAAATATTAGAAACTTTCAGTACAAAAATTATGCAGAAAAATGAATCTATGCTTTTGTTATTTAAAGATTAGACTACTGCAATGCTCTACTTTCCCGGCTACCCTAAAAAGCACGAAATAAACTTCAGTTAGTGCTAAACACGGCTGCTAGAATCTTGACTAGAATCAAATCAAATGTATTTATATAGCCCTTCGTACATCAGCTGATATCTCAAAGTGCTGTACAGAAACCCAGCCTAAAAACCCCAACCAGCAAGCAATGCAGGTGTAGAAGCACGGTGGCTAGGAAAAACTCCCTAGAAAGGCCAAAACCTAGGAAGAAACCTAGAGAGGAACCAGACTATGAGGGGTGGCCAGTCCTCTTCTGGCTGTGCCGGGTGGAGAACCAAAACATTTTATCATATTACTCCAGTGCTAGCCTCCCTACACTGGTTTCCTGTTAAGACAAGGGCTGATATCAAGGTTGTATTGCTAACCTACAAAGCATTACATGGGCTTGCTCCTACCTATCTTTACGATTTGGTCCTGCCGTACATACCTACACGTACGCTACGGTCACAAGACACAGGCCTCCTTTCGGTCCATAGAATTTCTAAGCAAACAGCTGGAGGCAGGGCTTTCTCCTATAGATCTCCATTTTTATGGAATGGTCTGCCTATCCATGTGAGAGACACAGACTCGGTCTCAACCTTTAAGTCTTTATTGAAGACTCATCTCTTCAGTAGGTCTTATGATTGAGTGTAGTCTGGCCCAGGAGTGTGAAGGTGAACGGAAAGGCACTGGAGCAACGAACCACCCTTGCTGTCTCTGCCTGGCCGGTTCCCCCTCTCTCCACTGGGATTCTCTGCCTCTAACCCTATTACAGGGGCTGAGTCACTGGCTTACTGGTGCTCTTCCATGCCGTCCCTAGGAGGGGTGCGTCACTTGAGTGGGTTGAGTCACTGACGTGATCTTCCTGTCTGGGTTGGCGCACTCTCGAGTTTGTGCCGTGGGGGAGATCTTCGTGGCCTATTCTCACTCACTCACTCACTCACTCACTCACTCACTCACTCACTCACTCACTCACTCACTCACTCACTCACTCACTCACTCACTCACTCACTCACTCACTCACTCACTCACTCACTCACTCACTCACTCTCTCACTCTCTCACTCACTCACTCACTCACTCACTCACTCACTCACTCACTCACTCACTCACTCACTCACTCACTCACTCACTCACTCACTCACTCACTCACTCACTCACTCACACACACCTGGAAACCGAGAGAGAATCTTCATAGACAAACATTGTCAGTAGAATGGCCTAACTGAAGAGCTCAGTGACTTTCAACGTGGCACTGTCATAGGATGCCACCTTTCCAACAAGTCAGCTTTCTGCCCTGCTAGAACTGCCCGGTGAGTGCTATTATTGTGATGTGGAAACGTCTAGGATCAACAACGGCTCAGCCACTAAGTGGTAGGCCACACAAGCTCACAGAACGGGACTGCCGAGTGCATAAATAAAAATTGTCTGTCATCGGTTGCAATATATATAATACCGAGTTCCAAAGGGCCCCTTAACCTGCATAACACGTAAAAATGGTCTGTCATCGGTTGCAACACTCAATACCGAGTTGGAAGCAACATCAGCACAAGAACTATTCGTCGGGAGGTTCATTAACTTCTCTGGGATAGGGGGCAGTTTGGATGACCCGTTTGGATGAAAAGCATACCCAATTTCAACTGCCAGCTACTCATCCCCAGAAGATAATATATGCATATTGCTAGTAGATAGACTGTTTGAATCATGTCTGTGAGTATAACATAACTTATTTAGCAGGCGAGACCCCGAGGACAAAATATTCAGATTTTTTTTTTTTTTTTTAGGTCACTGTCTTTTCAATGGATTGTCATTGGGAATACAGATTTCTAATTGACCTTCTTACAGTTCCTACCGCTTCCACTGGATGTCACCAGTCTTTAGAAATTGGTTGAGGGTTTTTCCTTTGTGTAATGAAGAAGTACGGCCATTTTGAATCAGGGTCACGTCTTGTGTCCTGTTTGTTAGAGGCACATGACCAGAAAGCTAGCTACAGTTTGTTTTATTCCTGTATTAAACACAGATCATCCCGTCTGCAATTTTATCGATTATTTACGTTAAAAAAATACCTAAAGTTGTATTAGAGAAGTAGTTTGAAATGTTTTGGCAAAGTTTACAGGTAACTTTTGAGATATTTTGTAGTCACGTTTCACAAGTTGGAACCGGTGTTTTTCTGGATCAAACGCGCCAAATAAATGGACATTTTGGATATATATCGACGGAATTAATCAAATAAAAGGACCATTTGTGATGTTTATGGGACATATTGGAGTGCCAACAACAGAAGCTCGTCAAAGGTAAGGCATAAGGTAAGGTATAAAAAATGTATTTCTGCGTTTTGTGTCGCTCCTGCAGGGTTGAAATATGCTTCTCTCTCTGTTTACTATGGTGCTATCCTCAGATAATAGCATTGTTTGCTTTCGCCGAAAAGCCTATTTGAATTCTGACATGTTGGCTGGATTCACAACCAGTGTAGCTTTAATTTGGTGTCTTTCATGTGTGATTTCATAAAAGTTAGATTTTTATAGTAATTTATTTGAATTTGGCGCTCTGCATTTTTACTGGCTTTTGGCCAAGTGGGACGTTAGCGTCCCACATATCCCAGAGAAGTTAAATGGGTTTCCATGGCCGAGCAACCGCACACAAGCCTAAGATCCCCATGCGCAATGCCAATCGTTGGCTGGAGGGGTGTAAAGCTCACTGCCATTGGACTCTGGAGCAGTATAAACCCATTCTCTGGCGTGATTGCTTCACCATCTGGCGGTCCAATGGATGAATCTGGGTTTGGTGGATGCAAGGAAAACGCTACCTGCCCACTGCATTGTGCCAACTGTAAAATTTGGTGGAGGAGGAATAATGGTCTGGGGCTGTTTTTCATGGTTCGGGCCCCTTAGTTCCAGTGATGGGAAATCTTAACAGTACAACATACATTGACATTGTAGACGATTCTGCCCTTCCAATTTTGTTTCAGCATGGCAATGCCTCTGTGCACAAAGAGAGGTCTATTTATTACATTTCTTATTTCACCTTTATTTAACCAGGGAGGCCAGTTGAGAACAACTTCTCATTTACAACTGCGACCTGGCCAAGATAAAGCAAAGCAGTGCAACAAAAACAACAACACAGAGTTACACATAAACAGAAATGGTTTCTCTAGATTGGTGTGGAAGAACTTGACTGGCCTGCACAGAGCCCTGACCTCAACCCCAGCGAACACCTTTGAGATGAATTGGAATGCTGACTGCGAGCCCGGCCTAATCGCCCAACATCAATGCCGACCTCACTAATGCTCTTGTGGCTGGATGGAAGCAAGTCTCTTCAGCAATGTTCCAACATCTAGTGGAAAGTCTTCCCAGAGGAGTGGAGGCTGTATTTATCATGTTATTTCTAACTTCTGTTGACTCCAACATGGCGGATATTTCTTTGGCTGGATTGGGCTCTGAGCGCCGTACTCAGATTATGCTTTTTCCGTAAAGTTTTTTTGAAATCTGACACAGCGGTTGCATTAAGGAGAAGTCTATCTTTAATTCTGTGAATAACACTTGTATCTTTTATCAATGTTTATTATGAGTATTTTTGGGATTTCTGTGGCTATCTGCAAAATCACTGGATGTTTTGGAATCAAAACATTACTGCATGTAACATGCCAATGTAAACTGAGATTTTTTTATATAAATATGCACATTATCGAACAAAACATACATGTATTGTGTAACATGATGTCCTATGAGTGTCATCTGATGAAGATCATCAAAGGTTAGTGATTAATTTTATCTATATTTCTGCTTTTTGTGACTCCTATCTTTGGCTGGAAAAATGTCTGTGTGTTTTTTTGACTTGGCTCTGACCTAACATAATCATATGTTGTGCTTTCGCTGTAAAGCCTTTTTGAAATCGGACATGATGGGTAGATTAACAAGAAGTGTATCTTTCATTTGCTGTATTGGACTTGTTAATGTGTGAAAGTTACATATTTCAAAAAAATATTTTTGAATTTCGCGAGCTGCCTTTTCAGCGAAATGTTGTCGAGGGGTTCCGCTAGCGGAGCGCCTGTGCTAGAATGGTAAAAAATGTTTTTCTCTAAATAAGCTTTGTTGCACACTTAAAGGTCAAACAATATGATCTATAATATTGATTAATATTCATTAGATCTATAATCTAATGAACTCAGGGCTTGTGAAATTATACCTAGGCTAAATATAAGCCTCCCACAACCATAAGACCCACTAATAATTCAATAATTTAATCAAAAGAGTTTAATCTGCTTTTTTTGCAGTAATCACTGATCTGTTTACGAAAATGCCCTAATTGTTACAATTTTAACCAGAACCAGAACCATGCATAATGCGCATTCACTAATATTAACTTCTTGTAGCAGGAAATAAATAAAAAATCGAAAATGAACACAGGTCTCATAAACAATCTCTCAAGGACAAGCCAGTAATCCATCTTCATGAGCACTACGTCCAGACAAAAACTCAAAAACCTGCAAGTGTATAGCCAGCTAATCTTTATATTTCAAGTTTAGCCAACTTCAAAGGATGATTCATAGTGAAGACTGGGTTCTTGCAGATAACCAAAAGTTTGTGACGTTTAGAATGTGACTGAATAATTCATTAATAGAAGACTAATTGATTAGATATTAAAATATCTGAAGAGTTATATTCGGAAAATTATAACAGTGTAATCTAAAGATTTTCCTTGGTGCCCCGACTTCCTAGTTAATTACATTTACATGATTAGTTTAATCACGTAATAATAATTACAGAGAATTGATTTGATAAAATAACAGTCTTAACTTTTAATGATGCCAAAGACACGACAGTGGGAACAACATCTCCTATACACTTCCTGATGAACTCAGTCATCGTGTCCGTGTTTTCCTCAATGTTATTCTCAGAGGCTACCCGGAACACTTCATTGCTAATTAATGTTGCAGCCAGGTCTGCAAGCTTGGTAGCCTTTTAACTTAGCATTCAGTCTTTATAAAGTCAAACATCTAGAGATTATTGTAATGTTATTTTTCTTTTAGGCTTTAGAAGTAGCTTCAGACTGAACTTACTCAATTCCAGGATGGATGATATTTTCTGGTTTCTCTTGTGCTTATTTTGCTGGTTGCTGGTTTGTCAGAACGTTTGCTGGATAGTCCTTGGCAGTAAGAATCCGCTCTGTCTGTCTGTCTGTCTGTCTGTCTGTCTGTCTGTCTGTCTGTCTGTCTGTCTGTCTGTCTGTCTGTCTGTCTGTCTGTCTGTCTGTCTGTCTGTCTGTCTGTCCTGTCTGTCTCTCGGTCTCTCGGTCTCTCGGTCTCTCGGTCTCTCGGTCTCTCTCTCTCTCTCTCTCTCTCTCTCTCTCTCTCTCTCTCTCTCTCTCTCTCTCTCTCTCTCTCTCTCTCTCTCTCTCTCTCTCTCTCTCTCTCTCTCTCTCTCTCTCTCTCTCTCTCTCTCTCTCTCTCTCTCTCCCTCTCTCTGTCCCTCTCTCTGTCCCTCTCTCTGTCCCTCTCTCTGTCCCTCTCTCTCCCTTCACCACATCACAATAACTTCCTCTGATTGATATTCTGGACATGGTTACTGGCAAAATTGTGTGTCTAAACAAAAATGCATTCTATTGAAATTCAGATTCAGCCTAGTTTTGGCTAATATACATGTATATTATTTGGGAGCGGCAGGGGCCTGGGACGATGTACCAAGCTGGTACCTTTTCTCATTCTTTAGGGTTTCTGTGATATCTCAGGGTACCGAGAGAGACAGCCGCTCCTCTAGAATCAGACTGTAATCAGTAGTTTGGTCTCCAGTTGACAGACAGACAGCCGCTCCTCTAGAATCAGACGGTAATCAGTAGTTAGTAGTCAGTAGACTGCCCATCTGTGGTGAAGGTGTTTGTCGGACCATGAGACTCCCCATCTGCGGTGAAGGTGTTTGTTATACCAGGAGACATCCCATCTGCAGTGAAGGTGTTTGTCGGTCCATGAGACATCCCATCTGCAGTGAAGGTGTTTGTCGGACCAGGAGACATCCCATCTGCAGTGAAGGTGTTTGTCGGTCCATGAGACATCCCATCTGCAGTGAAGGTGTTTGTTATACCATGAGACATCCCATCTGCAGTGAAGGTGTTTGTTATACCATGAGACAGCCCATCTGCAGTGAAGGTGTTTGTTATACCATGAGACATCCCATCTGCAGTGAAGGTGTTTGTCGGTCCAGGAGACATCCCATCTGCAGTGAAGGTGTTTGTCGGTCCATGAGACATCCCATCTGCAGTGAAGGTGTTTGTTATACCATGAGACAGCCCATCTGCAGTGAAAGTGTTTGTTGGACATTGAGACATCCCATCTGCAGTGAAGGTGTTTGTTATACCATGAGACAGCCCATCTGCAGTGAAGGTGTTTGTTGGTCCATGAGACAGCCCATCTGCAGTGAAGGTGTTTGTTGGTCCAAGAGACAACTCATCTGCAGTGAAGGTGTTTGTCGGTCCATGAGACAGCCCATCTGCAGTGAAGGTGTTTGTCGGTCCATGAGACATCCCATCTGCAGTGAAGGTGTTTGTCGGTCCATGAGACATCCCATCTGCAGTGAAGGTGTTTGTCGGTCCAAGAGACATCCCATCTGAAGTGAAGGTGTTTGTCGGTCCATGAGACAGCCCATCTGCAGTGAAGGTGTTTGTCGGTCCATGAGACATCCCATCTGCAGTGAAGGTGTGTGTTATACCATGAGACAACCCATCTGCAGTGAAGGTGTTTGTCGGTCCATGAGACAGCCCATCTGCAGTGAAGGTGTTTGTCGGTCCATGAGACATCCCATCTGCAGTGAAGGTGTTTGTTATACCATGAGACAGCCCATCTGCAGTGAAGGTGTTTGTCGGTCCATGAGACAGCCCATCTGCAGTAAAGGTGTTTGTCGGTCCAAGAGACACCCCATCTGCAGTGAAGGTGTTTGTCGGTCCATGAGACATCCCATCTGCAGTGAAGGTGTTTGTCGATCCATGAGACATCCCATCTGCAGTGAAGGTGTTTGTCGGTCCATGAGACAGCCCATCTGCAGTGAAGGTGTTTGTCGGTTCATGAGACAGCCCATCTGCAGTGAAGGTGTTTGTCGGTCCATGAGACATCCCATCTGCAGTGAAGGTGTGTGTTATACCATGAGACAACCCATCTGCAGTGAAGGTGTTTGTCGGTCCATGAGACAGCCCATCTGCAGTGAAGGTGTTTGTCGGTCCATGAGACATCCCATCTGCAGTGAAGGTGTTTGTTATACCATGAGACAGCCCATCTGCAGTGAAGGTGTTTGTCGGTCCATGAGACAGCCCATCTGCAGTAAAGGTGTTTGTCGGTCCAAGAGACATCCCATCTGCAGTGAAGGTGTTTGTCGGTCCATGAGACATCCCATCTGCAGTGAAGGTGTTTGTCGATCCATGAGACATCCCATCTGCAGTGAAGGTGTTTGTCGGTCCATGAGACAGCCCATCTGCAGTGAAGGTGTTTGTCGGTCCATGAGACAGCCCATCTGCAGTGAAGATGTTTGTCGGTCCATGAGACAGCCCATCTGCAGTGAAGGTGTTTGTCGGTTCATGAGACAGCCCATCTGCAGTGAAGGTGTTTGTCGGTCCATGAGACAGCCCATCTGCAGTGAAGGTGTTTGTCGGTCCATGAGACAGCCCATCTGCAGTGAAGGTGTTTGTCGGTCCATGAGACAGCCCATCTGCAGTGAAGGTGTTTGTTATACCATGAGACATCCCATCTGCAGTGAAGGTGTTTGTCGGTCCATGAGACATCCCATCTGCAGTGAAGGTGTTTGTCGGTCCATGAGACATCCCATCTGCAATGAAAGTGTTTGTCGGTCCAGGAGACATCCCATCTGCAGTGAAGGTGTTTGTTATACCATGAGACATCCCATCTGCAGTGAAGGTGTTTGTCGGTCCAGGAGACATCCCATCTGCAGTGAAGGTGTTTGTCGGTCCATGAGACATCCCATCTGCAGTGAAGGTGTTTGTTATACCATGAGACAGCCCATCTGCAGTGAAGGTGTTTGTTATACCATGAGACAGCCCATCTGCAGTGAAGGTGTTTGTCGGTCCATGAGACATCCCATCTGCAGTGAAGGTGTTTGTCGGTCCATGAGACATCCCATCTGCAGTGAAGGTGTTTGTCGGTCCATGAGACATCCCATCTGCAGTGAAGGTGTTTGTCGGTCCATGAGACATCCCATCTGCAGTGAAGGTGTTTGTCGGTCCATGAGACAGCCCATCTGCAGTGAAGGTGTTTGTTATACCATGAGACAACCCATCTGCAGTGAAGGTGTTTGTCGGTCCATGAGACAGCCCATCTGCAGTGAAGGTGTTTGTTGGTCCAAGAGACATCCCATCTGCAGTGAAGGTGTTTGTCGGTCCATGAGACATCCCATCTGCAGTGAAGGTGTTTGTCGGTCCATGAGACATCCCATCTGCAGTGAAGGTGTTTGTCGGTCCAAGAGACAGCCCATCTGCAGTGAAGGTGTTTTTCGGTCCATGAGACACCCCATCTGCAGTGAAGGTGTTTGTCGGTCCATGAGACAGCCCATCTGCAGTGAAGGTGTTTGTCGGTCCATGAGACAGCCCATCTGCAGTGAAGGTGTTTGTCGGTCCATGAGACAGCCCATCTGCAGTGAAGGTGTTTGTCGGTCCATGAGACATCCCATCTGCAGTGAAGGTGTTTGTCGGTCCATGAGACATCCCATCTGCAGTGAAGGTGTTTGTTATACCATGAGACATCCCATCTGCAGTGAAGGTGTTTGTTATACCATGAGACATCCCATCTGCAGTGAAGGTGTTTGTTATACCATGAGACATCCCATCTGCAGTGAAGGTGTTTGTCGGTCCATGAGACATCCCATCTGCAGTGAAAGTGTTTGTCGGTCCAGGAGACATCCCATCTGCAGTGAAGGTGTTTGTTATACCATGAGACATCCCATCTGCAGTGAAGGTGTTTGTCGGTCCATGAGACATCCCATCTGCAGTGAAGGTGTTTGTCGGTCCATGAGACATCCCATCTGCAGTGAAGGTGTTTGTTATACCATGAGACAGCCCATCTGCAGTGAAGGTGTTTGTTATACCATGAGACAGCCCATCTGCAGTGAAGGTGTTTGTCGGTCCATGAGACATCCCATCTGCAGTGAAGGTGTTTGTCGGTCCATGAGACAGCCCATCTGCAGTGAAGGTGTTTGTCGGTCCATGAGACAGCCCATCTGCAGTGAAGGTGTTTGTCGGTCCATGAGACAGCCCATCTGCAGTGAAGGTGTTTGTCGGTCCATGAGACAGCCCATCTGCAGTGAAGGTGTTTGTCGGTCCATGAGACATCCCATCTGCAGTGAAGGTGTTTGTCGGTCCATGAGACATCCCATCTGCAGTGAAGGTGTTTGTCGGTCCATGAGACTGCCCATCTGCAGTGAAGGTGTTTGTCGGTCCATGAGACAGCCCATCTGCAGTGAAGGTGTTTGTCGGTCCATGAGACATCCCATCTGCAGTGAAGGTGTTTGTCGGTCCATGAGACATCCCATCTGCAGTGAAGGTGTTTGTCGGTCCATGAGACATCCCATCTGCAGTGAAGGTGTTTGTCGGTCCATGAGACATCCCATCTGCAGTGAAGGTGTTTGTCGGTCCATGAGACAGCCCATCTGCAGTGAAGGTGTTTGTCGGTCCATGAGACATCCCATCTGCAGTGAAGGTGTTTGTCGGTCCATGAGACAGCCCATCTGCAGTGAAGGTGTTTGTCGGTCCATGAGACATCCCATCTGCAGTGAAGGTGTTTGTCGGTCCATGAGACATCCCATCTGCAGTGAAGGTGTTTGTCGGTCCATGAGACAGCCCATCTGCAGTGAAGGTGTTTGTCGGTCCATGAGACAGCCCATCTGCAGTGAAGGTGTTTGTCGGTCCATGAGACATCCCATCTGCAGTGAAGGTGTTTGTTATACCATGAGACAGCCCATCTGCAGTGAAGGTGTTTGTCGGTCCATGAGACATCCCGAAAATTGGTCTTCTCACAAAAACGTCTGTAGCATCCGAAGCCCCTCTGTGGAAAGATGAGACTCTCTCATGAACACGATGGTATTCTCCATTAAATAAATAGGTTCCTGAGCTTTCTTTTATCTCAGAATAAACTTCCTTCAGATGTTTTGGGGGAAATAGCTGTTGTTCCATGTAGGACATCTGTTATTCAACGTGTTTCTATTGGCTAATAGCAGTAAGGACTGTTATTCAATGTGTTTCTATTGGCTAATAGCAGTAAGGACTATCTGTTATTCAATGTGTTTCTATTGGCTAATAGCAGTAAGGACTATCTGTTATTCAATGTGTTTATATTGGCTAATAACATTAAGGATTATCTGTCATTCAATGTGTTTCTATTGGCTAATAGCAGTAAGGACTATCTGTTATTCAATGTGTTTCTATTGGCTAATAGCAGTAAGGACTATCTGTTATTCAATGTGTTTCTATTGGCTAATAGCAGTAAGGACTATCTGTTATTCAATGTGTTTCTATTGGCTAATAGCAGTAAGGACTATCTGTTATTCAATGTGTTTCTATTGGCTAATAGCAGTAAGGACTATCTGTTATTCAATGTGTTTCTATTGGCTAATAGCAGTAAGGACTATCTGTTATTCAATGTGTTTCTATTGGCTAATAGCAGTAAGGACTATCTGTTATTCAATGTGTTTCTATTGGCTAATAGCAGTAAGGACTGTTATTCAATGTGTTTCTATTGGCTAATAGCAGTAAGGACTATCTGTTATTCAATGTGTTTCTATTGGCTAATAGCAGTAAGGACTATCTGTTATTCAATGTGTTTCTATTGGCTAATAGCAGTAAGGACTGTTATTCAATGTGTTTCTATTGGCTAATAGCAGTAAGGACTATCTGTTATTCAATGTGTTTCTATTGGCTAATAGCAGTAAGGACTGTTATTCAATGTGTTTCTATTGGCTAATAGCAGTGAGGACTATCTGTTATTCAATGTGTTTCTATTGGCTAATAGCAGTAAGGACTATCTGTTATTCAATGTGTTTCTATTGGCTAATAGCAGTAAGGACTGTTATTCAATGTGTTTCTATTGGCTAATAGCAGTACTTCAAGGGGTCTTAAAATTCCAATTCAAGCAGCTAAATAATCCTCGGTATGAACTTCCTAAAACAATTTCATATAGCTTAGATTTTTTAATGAACTTTTTCTAAGATAGTGATTTATTTTCTTTCATTTTAATTTGTAAATCAGATAAAACCTATTATGAGATTATCATTTGCCTAATGTACGCCTTAATAGCATCTGAAATTATATCAGATTTTCTCTGTCCTCTATGTCTACATTTGCAATGGTAAAGTTTTTTTTGTTTTTTTTGTTTGTTTAATTTTGCATCCAGAAGATGCGCTGTGTTCCTTCTCCAAATTCTGAGTGTATTTTCTATTGGTGTATTTAAGCATGATACCGGAGAATGATCCGATATCACTATATCATGAATTTTTGAAACCAGTAAATGGTTGAGTGCGTTTTTTGAAATATAAATGTAGTCAATTATTGAATAGCTTTTCTAATTTTGAGAAAAAAAAGGACTAGTCTTTTGGTATTGGGAATAGTAATCTCCAGGTATCCTGTAAATTATTTGTAGAGATTACATTGTTCAGCCTCTTTGGAGGCTCCCTACATGTGTCTTTTGTATTACTACGTCTGTTAATCTGATCGCATGTATGATTTAGGTTGCCTGCTAAAATAATAGTTCCTGTCTAGATTTGATCGAGCCCCTGGGGAAATCATTGTGTATTTTTCACCATGTAAGCAACAATTCAATATTAGAAAATGGCGTTCTTGGTCCATGTGCTGGGATTCAAGGGAAAAGGGTGTATTCTTATTTATCAGGATGCCTACACCTCTGTGTTACTACAGTAGGTGAAAGCATAGGCCTCTCCAGCTCCTCTTTAAATGTTTCATTTACATTTGTTTTTAAATGTAACTCTAGCAAGAAAACCACATCTGCTGACAATCTCTTTAAGTGTTGGAGAACCATGTGCTCCCCCCCCCCCCATCATGGAGCCTGTACACATTCCATTTGACAGGTTTGATTGTGTTGCTCTTGTATAGAATCAACGTTTACTTTATCTGTTCTGTCTATCATTGAAGAACCAACTAAACATTTTAGCAGACATGACATATGAACGCAGTGGGAATAGCATAGAATGGGAGGATCATTGGATAAATACATAGTTAATATATACATTACATATATAGAATGGCAGGATCAGAGTATAAATACATAGTTAATATATACATTACATATATAGAATGGCAGGATCAGAGTATAAATACATAGTTATTGTATACATTACATATATAGAATGACAGGATCAGAGTATAAATACATAGTTATTCTATACATTACACATATAGAATGGGAGGATCAGAGTATAAATACATAGTTATTGTATACATTACATATATAGAATGGCAGGATCAGAGTATAAATACATAGTTATTGTATACATTACATATATAGAATGGCAGGATCAGAGTATAAATACATAGTTATTGTATACATTACATATATAGAATGGCAGGATCAGAGTATAAATACATAGTTATTGTATACATTACATATATAGAATGGCAGGATCAGAGTATAAATACATAGTTATTGTATACATTACATATATAGAATGGCAGGATCAGAGTATAAATACATAGTTAATATATACATTACATATATAGAATGGCAGGATCAGAGTATAAATACATAGTTAATATATACATTACATATATAGAATGGCAGGATCAGAGTATAAATACATAGTTAATATATACATTACATATATAGAATGGCAGGATCAGAGTATAAATACATAGTTATTGTATACATTACATATATAGAATGGCAGGATCAGAGTATAAATACATAGTTATTGTATACATTACATATATAGAATGGCAGGATCAGAGTATAAATACATAGTTATTGAATACATTACATATATAGAATGGCAGGATCAGAGTATAAATACATAGTTATTGTATACATTACATATATAGAATGGCAGGATCAGAGTATAAATACATAGTTATTGTATACATTACATATATAGAATGGCAGGATCAGAGTATAAATACATAGTTATTGTATACATTACATATATAGAATGGCAGGATCAGAGTATAAATACATAGTTATTGTATACATTACATATATAGAATGGCAGGATCAGAGTATAAATACATAGTTATTGTATACATTACATATATAGAATGGCAGGATCAGAGTATAAATACATAGTTATTGTATACATTACATATATAGAATGGCAGGATCAGAGTATAAATACATAGTTATTGTATACATTACATATATAGAATGGCAGGATCAGAGTATAAATACATAGTTATTGTATACATTACATATATAGAATGGCAGGATCAGAGTATAAATACATAGTTATTGTATACATTACATATATAGAATGGCAGGATCAGAGTATAAATACATAGTGATTGTATACATTACATATATAGAATGGCAGGATCAGAGTATAAATACATAGTTAATATATACATTACATATATAGAATGGCAGGATCAGAGTATAAATACATAGTTATTGTATACATTACATATATAGAATGGCAGGATCAGAGTATAAATACATAGTTATTGTATACATTACATATATAGAATGGCAGGATCAGAGTATAAATACATAGTTATTGTATACATTACATATATAGAATGGCAGGATCAGAGTATAAATACATAGTTATTGTATACATTACATATATAGAATGGCAGGATCAGAGTATAAATACATAGTGATTGTATACATTACATATATAGAATGGCAGGATCAGAGTATAAATACATAGTTATTGTATACATTACATATATAGAATGGCAGGATCAGAGTATAAATACATAGTTATTGTATACATTACATATATAGAATGGCAGGATCAGAGTATAAATACATAGTTATTGTATACATTACATATATAGAATGGCAGGATCAGAGTATAAATACATAGTTATTGTATACATTACATATATAGAATGGCAGGATCAGAGTATAAATACATAGTTATTGTATACATTACATATATAGAATGGCAGGATCAGAGTATAAATACATAGTTATTGTATACATTACATATATAGAATGGCAGGATCAGAGTATAAATACATAGTTATTGTATACATTACATATATAGAATGGCAGGATCAGAGTATAAATACATAGTGATTGTATACATTACATATATAGAATGGCAGGATCAGAGTATAAATACATAGTTATTGTATACATTACATATATAGAATGGCAGGATCAGAGTATAAATACATAGTTATTGTATACATTACATATATAGAATGGCAGGATCAGAGTATAAATACATAGTTATTGTATACATTACATATATAGAATGGCAGGATCAGAGTATAAATACATAGTTATTGTATACATTACATATATAGAATGGCAGGATCAGAGTATAAATACATAGTTATTGTATACATTACATATATAGAATGGCAGGATCAGAGTATAAATACATAGTGATTGTATACATTACATATATAGAATGGCAGGATCAGAGTATAAATACATAGTTATTGTATACATTACATATATAGAATGGCAGGATCAGAGTATAAATACATAGTTATTGTATACATTACATATATAGAATGGCAGGATCAGAGTATAAATACATAGTTATTGTATACATTACATATATAGAATGGCAGGATCAGAGTATAAATACATAGTTATTGTATACATTACATATATAGAATGGCAGGATCAGAGTATAAATACATAGTTATTGTATACATTACATATATAGAATGGCAGGATCAGAGTATAAATACATAGTTATTGTATACATTACATATATAGAATGGCAGGATCAGAGTATAAATACATAGTTATTGTATACATTACATATATAGAATGGCAGGATCAGAGTATAAATACATAGTGATTGTATACATTACATATATAGAATGGCAGGATCAGAGTATAAATACATAGTGATTGTATACATTACATATATAGAATGGCAGGATCAGAGTATAAATACATAGTTATTGTATACATTACATATATAGAATGGCAGGATCAGAGTATAAATACATAGTGATTGTATACATTACATATATAGAATGGCAGGATCAGAGTATAAATACATAGTTATTGTATACATTACATATATAGAATGGCAGGATCAGAGTATAAATACATAGTTAATATATACATTACATATATAGAATGGCAGGATCAGAGTATAAATACATAGTGATTGTATACATTACATATATAGAGCATATGGGCATATAGGATGAGCAGACATTTAACAAACAATAACAACAACAAAAACATATTACGTCTTTGTACTTGAGGCCTTTTTAGCTCCTCCTCCACAGTACGTACATTTGAGGAACGACTGCCCCTTCAGTACTGTGGTTGCTTTGTATTACCTCATACATTCAATTAAAGTATATTGGCTGGTGGGGGTCTACTTGGGGAAAGATATATTGGCTGGTCTACTTGGGGAGAGTGGGTCATCTGAAGAGACTGAAATGTGATGCGTGGAGGCCCCATGTACACCTCAGAGAAGTGTCTGATACCCTCCCAGTCACCCCATCCCAAACACCTCAGAGAAGTGTCTGATACCCTCTCAGTCACCCCATCCCAGACACCTCAGAGAAGTGTCTGATACCCTCCCAGTCACCCCATCCCAGACACCTCAGAGAAGTGTCTGATACCCTCCCAGTCACCCCATCCCAGACACCTCAGAGAAGTGTCTGATACCCTCCCAGTCACCCCATCCCAGACACCTCAGAGAAGTGTCTGATACCCTCCCAGTCACCCCATCCCAGACACCTCAGAGAAGTGTCTGATACCCTCCCAGTCACCCCATCCCAGACACCTCAGAGAAGTGTCTGATACCCTCCCAGTCACCCCATCCCAGTCACCCAGATAAAGCCCCTCTATATTCTCACCAATAACCACCATTAAATCTTAGTTATTATGACAAACAAGGAATAATAATGATTCGACATCCTGTCCAGAACTCTTATTCATTTTACATCGGGTTTTCATGTCGTAAAAAAGTGCAATTGCATTGTACATTGCAGCCAAAGGTATTTATGAAGGCACAATGCCCTCTTGAAAAAACAAAATCACCAACACATTATTAAAGTGCTCCTCACACTCTTGCAGTCAGTTTCTTTGGCATGGAGGAGAGGGGTTGTTAGTATACTCTTCTAGCCTATTCGCTCTGTTGTCGGGCAGGGCTTGTCTACTCAACAGCACAACTGGCAGTGCACATTACCTACTCAAGACAACAATACACTGGACTGTCTACAAGTCAAGTTTTACACATCCTGATGATCAGTCTTCATGTTCTACACATCCTGATGATCAGTCTTCATGTTTTACACATCCTCATGATCAGTCTTCATGTTCTACACATCCTGATGATCAGTCTTCATGTTTTACACATCCTGATGATCAGTCTTCATGTTTTACACATCCTGATGATCAGTCTTTATGTTTTACACATCCTGATGATCAGTCTTCATGTTTTACACATCCTCATGATCAGTCTTCATGTTTTACACATCCTGATGATCAGTCTTCATGTTTTACACATCCTGATAAACAGTCTTCATGTTTTACACATCCTGATGATCAGTCTTCATGTTTTACACATCCTGGTGATCAGTCTTCATGTTTTACACATCCTGGTGATCAGTCTTTATGTTTTTAACACATCCTGATGATCAATCTTCATGTTTTACACATCCTCATGATCAGTCTTCATGTTTTACACATCCTGATGATCAGTATTCATGTTTTACACATCCTGATAAACAGTCTTCATGTTTTACACATCCTCATGATCAGTCTTCATGTTTTACACATCCTGATGATCAGTCTTCATGTTTTACACATCCTCATGATCAGTCTTCATGTTTTACACATCCTCATGATCAGTCTTCATGTTTTACACATCCTGATGATCAGTCTTCATGTTTTACACATCCTCATGATCAGTCTTCATGTTTTACACATCCTGATGATCAGTCTTCATGTTTTACACATCCTCATGATCAGTCTTCATGTTTTACACATCCTGATGATCAGTCTTCATGTTTTACACATCCTCATGATCAGTCTTCATGTTTTACACATCCTCATGATCAGTCTTCATGTTTTACACATCCTGATGATCAGTCTTCATGTTTTACACATCCTCATGATCAGTCTTCATGTTTTACACATCCTCATGATCAGTCTTTATGTTTTACACATCCTCATGATCAGTCTTTATGTTTTACACATCCCGATGCTCAGTCTTCATGTTTTACACATCTTCATGATCAGTCTTCATGTTTTACACATCCTCATGATCAGTCTTCATGTTTTACACATCCTGATGATCAGTCTTCATGTTTTACACATCCTGATGATCAGTCTTCATGTTTTACACATCCTCATGATCAGTCTTCATGTTTTACACATCCTCATGATCAGTCTTCATGTTTTACACATCCTGATGATCAGTCTTCATGTTTTACACATCCTGATGATCAGTCTTCATGTTTTACACATCCTCATGATCAGTCTTCATGTTTTACACATCCTCATGATCAGTCTTCATGTTTTACACATCCTGATGATCAGTCTTCATGTTTTACACATCCTCATGATCAGTCTTCATGTTTTACACATCCTGATGATCAGTCTTCATGTTTTACACATCCTGATGATCAGTCTTCATGTTTTACACATCCTGATGATCAGTCTTCATGTTTTACACATCCTGATGATCAGTCTTCATGTTTTACACATCCTCATGATCAGTCTTCATGTTTTACACATCCTCATGATCAGTCTTCATGTTTTACACATCCTCATGATCAGTCTTCATGTTTTACACATCCTGATGATCAGTCTTCATGTTTTACACATCCTCATGATCAGTCTTCATGTTTTACACATCCTCATGATCAGTCTTTATGTTTTACACATCCTCATGATCAGTCTTCATGTTTTACACATCCTGATGATCAGTCTTCATGTTTTACACATCCTGATGATCAGTCTTCATGTTTTACACATCCTGATGATCAGTCTTCATGTTTTACACATCCTCATGTTCAGTCTTTATGTTTTACACATCCTCATGATCAGTCTTTATGTTTTACACATCCCGATGCTCAGTCTTCATGTTTTACACATCCTCATGATCAGTCTTCATGTTTTACACATCCTGATGATCAGTCTTCATGTTTTACACATCCTGATGATCAGTCTTCATGTTTTACACATCCTGATGATCAGTCTTCATGTTTTACACATCCTGATGATCAGTCTTCATGTTTTACACATCCTGATGATCAGTCTTCATGTTTTACACATCCTCATGATCAGTCTTCATGTTTTACACATCCTCATGATCAGTCTTTATGTTTTACACATCCTCATGATCAGTCTTTATGTTTTACACATCCCGATGCTCAGTCTTCATGTTTTACACATCCTGATGATCAGTCTTCATGTTTTACACATCCTGATGATCAGTCTTCATGTTTTACACATCCTGATGATCAGTCTTCATGTTCTACACATCCTGATGATCAGTCTTCATGTTTTACACATCCTGATGATCAGTCTTCATGTTTTACACATCCTCATGATCAGTCTTCATGTTTTACACATCCTGATGATCAGTCTTCATGTTTTACACATCCTGATGATCAGTCTTCATGTTTTACACATCCTGATGATCAGTCTTCATGTTTTACACATCCTGATGATCAGTCTTCATGTTTTACACATCCTGATGATCAGTCTTCATGTTTTACACATCCTGATGATCAGTCTTCATGTTTTACACATCCTCATGATAAGTCTTCATGTTCTACACATCCTGGTCATCAGTCTTCATGTTTTACAAATCCTCATGATAAGTCTTCATGTTCTACACATCCTGGTGATCAGTCTTCATGTTTTACACATCCCGATGATCAGTCTTCATGTTTTACACATCCTGATGATCAGTCTTCATGTTTTACACATCCTGATGATCAGTCTTCATGTTTTACACATCCTGATGATCAGTCTTCATGTTTTACACATCCTGATGATCAGTCTTCATGTTTTACACATCCTGATGATCAGTCTTTATGTTTTACACATCCTGATGATCAGTCTTCATGTTTTACACATCCTGATGATCAGTCTCCTCGCTCTGCTCCAGCTCTGCTCCAGCTCTGCTCTTCATTCTGCTCCTCGCTCTGCTCCTCGCTCTGCTCCTCGCTCTGCTCCAGCTCTGCTCCTCGCTCGGCTCCAGCTCTGCTCCAGCTCCTCTCAGCTCACATAAAGTACTCTGCAATCAACCGATGACGCCATTGGTTGAACTCTCCCGGCGCAAATAATAAAAAAATACAGTGCATAATTACGTCTATATTTATAGCGCATAACTCATAATTATGTAGGGAGACTGGAAAAACACACCAAATGTATTTTTTATTTAACAAGGCAAGTCAGTTAAGAACCAATTCTTATTTACAATGACAGCTTAGGAACAGTGTTTTGCCTTATTCAGGGGCAGAATGACAGATTTCTACCTTGTCAGCTCGGGGATTTGATCCAGCAACCTTCTGGTTACTGGACCACCGCTCTAACCACTAGGCTACCTGCCACCCCTATAGTATATACTGGTGAAGTTTCCCTTTAAAGGAATTCTCCCTCACAAACCTCAATGGGCAGGTCAGCCTAGTACAAACTCCCTAATGTACAAAAGTGCCTGGATGATTCCAAGAACTATTCTAACTGTATTGGGAGTCAGTGCATCCTTCCTCCCCAACTATAATACACCTGTCAATACACCTGACACTATTTGGCATGACACACCAAAGACAAACTCACAATAAAGGTACACTACCATTCAAAAGTTTGGGGTCACTTCGAAATGTCCATGTTTTTGAAAAGCAATTTTTTGGTCCATTAAAATAACATTAAATTGATCAGAAATACAGTGTAGACATTGTTAATGTTGTAAATGACTATTGTTGCTGGAAACGTCTGATTTTTTATGGAATATCTACATAGGCGTACAGAGGCCCATTATCAGCAACCATCACTCCTGTGTTCCAATGGCACGTTGTGTTAGCTAATCCAATTTTAGCATTTTAAAAGGCTAATTGATCATTAGAAAACCCTTTTGCAATTATGTTAGCAGAGCTGAAAACTGTTGTTCTGATTAAAGAAGCAATAAAACTGGCCTTCTTTAGACTAGTTGAGTATCAGCATTTGTGGGTTCGATTACAGGCCCAAAATGGCCAGAAACAAATAACTTTCTTCTGAAACTCGTCAGTCTATTCTTGTTCTGAGAAATGAAGGCTGTTCCATGTGAGAAATTGCCAAGAAACTGAAGATCTGGTACAACGCTGTGTACTACTCCCATCACAGAACAGCGCAAACTGGCTCTAACCAGAATAGAAAGAGGAGTGGGAGGCCCCGGTGCACAACTGAGCAAGAGGACAAGTACATTAGAGTGTCTAGTTGGAGAAACAGACGCCTCACAAGTCCTCAACTGGCAGCATCATTAAATAGTACCCGCAAAACACCAGTAATATGTCAACAGTGAAGAGGCGACTCCGGGATGCTGACCTTCAAAAACAAAGACATTTCTAAGTGAAACCAAGCTTTTAAACGGTAGTGTATAGAGTAGCTACATGTTTTCGTGCCATTTAGGTACTTTATGGATAGCAATTATACTGCACTCGTACAAACCCACAACTTAGTCCAATTAAGTTTCCATGCTGCAAGTGATACAGAGAGATTCAAACATGAAATTGTGTAACCTACACAACCTTTCCCTCTCTGTTCCTTTTCAAAGAGAAACATTGTGAATGAATGTCCTTCATCCAAGCAGCAGAACATATTCTGCAGATGGATCTGGGATCCCAGCAGGACATATTCTGCAGATGGATCTGGGCTCCCAGCAGGACACAAAATGCAGATGGATCTGGGCTCCCAGCAGGACCCTGGAGATGGAGCTGGGATCCCAGCAGGACATATACTGCAGGTAGAACTGGGATCCCAGCAGGACACATACTGCAGGTAGAACTGGGATCCCAGCAGGACACATACTGCAGGTAGAACTGGGCTCTCAGCAGGACACATACTGCAGGTAGAACTGGGCTCTCAGCAGGACACATACTGCAGGTAGAACTGGGATCCCAGCAGGACACATACTGCAGGTAGAACTGGGCTCTCAGCAGGACACATACTGCAGGTAGAACTGGGCTCTCAGCAGGACACATACTGCAGGTAGAACTGGGCTCTCAGCAGGACACATACTGCAGGTAGAACTGGGCTCCCAGCAGGACACATACTGCAGGTAGAACTGGGCTCCCAGCAGGACACATACTGCAGGTAGAACTGGGCTCCCAGCAGGACACATACTGCAGGTAGAACTGGGCTCCCAGCAGGACACATACTGCAGGTAGAACTGGGCTCCCAGCAGGACACATACTGCAGGTAGAACTGGGCTCCCAGCAGGACACATACTGCAGGTAGAACTGGGCTCCCAGCAGGACATATACTGCAGGTAGAACTGGGCTCCCAGCAGGACATATACTGCAGGTAGAACTGGGCTCCCAGCAGGACATATACTGCAGATTGAACTGGGCTCCCAGCAGGACACATACTGCAGATGGAACTGGGCTCCCAGCAGGACACATACTGCAGGTAGAACTGGGCTCCCAGCAGGACACATACTGCAGGTAGAACTGGGCTCCCAGCAGGACACATACTGCAGGTAGAACTGGGCTCCCAGCAGGACACATACTGCAGGTAGAACTGGGCTCCCAGCAGGACACATACTGCAGGTAGAACTGGGCTCCCAGCAGGACATATACTGCAGGTGGAACTGGGCTCCCAGCAGGACATATACTGCAGGTAGAACTGGGCTCCCAGCAGGACACATACTGCAGGTAGAACTGGGCTCCCAGCAGGACACATACTGCAGGTAGAACTGGGCTCCCAGCAGGACACATACTGCAGGTAGAACTGGGCTCCCAGCAGGACACATACTGCAGGTAGAACTGGACTCCTAGCAGGACATATACTGCAGGTAGAACTGGGCTCCCAGCAGGACACATACTGCAGATGGAACTGGGCTCCCAGCAGGACACATACTGCAGATGGAACTGGGCTCCCAGCAGCACCCTGCAGGTGGAACTAATAACTGAGTGAGATATGACTGATGTGAAAAGAGGAAGGAATGAATTATGAATAAAACCACCTGACAGATGGAGGGAGAGAGAGGAAGCAGTGGTGAGCGCTGATTGGCCGAATACCGGGGCGAGAGGTGGTTGGAGTCAACAAAGCAGTATGACAGATATACAATGCCAAGTTTTTGAACTATCGATAGTTTCTTTGAGAAGATATATGAAGAGGGGGTAGAAATCTAACATAAAGTTACAAAGCATTATGCGCTAGCCAGTTATTAACTTTCATTCTGAAATAACGTCATATTTCCAAGTCAGCCTGATATTAGTTCAGAAAGACTTGACTTGGGGGCTAACTAGCTAGCAAGCTACCAGCTAACTACAGCTAGCAAGCTGCTTATCAAAGGTAGATAACTGGTTAATTTGAACCAAAAAATCTACAAAACAATTTCTCTAAATTACTGTAGCTGGCTAATGAATTGAACCTTTGTGATACACCCTGTTCTATGCTGTTTTAGCCCACACAACATTTTACAGTAGAACCTGATGATGGAGTGAAACAAAAACATGTGCCAAATTAAATTGTATTCGTCACATGCGCCGAAAACAACTGGTATAGACTCTTCCATGAAATGCTTACTTACGAGCCCTTTCCTGTTCATATTTTTTTTAATAAATGGTAACACAAGAGGAATACAATTAAATACACAAACATTTTGCTAAATATAGGGAGTACCAGCACCATATGAATGTTCAGAGGTATTTGAGGTAGATACCGTATGTATACTGAACAAAAATATAAACGGAATGGGTCTAGTGTGTCTAGGATGATAGTGGTGATGTGTGACATGACCAGCCTTTCAAAGCACTTCTTAATTACAGATGTGAGTGCTACAGGTCAATAGTCATTAAGGCAGATTACCTTGGAGCTCTTGGGAACAGGGACGATGGTGGTCATCTTGAAAAATGTTGGGATTACAGACTGGGACAAGGACAGATATTAAAATATCTGTGAAGAAACTGGTGTTCTGGCCTTGTGTAACAAGGTAACCTTGGTAACCTGTTTAAATGTTTGGCTCACATAGGCCACGAAGAGAAATATCACACAGTCATCTGAAAAAACAGGGGCTTTCACGCAAGGCACAGTGTTATATTCCTCTAAGAGACCATAAAAGGCATTTAGCTCATTTGGGAGTTCTGCATCACTTGGAAACTCATGGCTAGGTTTCCCTTCGAAATCCGTTTATCGTCTTCAAGCCCTGCCGCATACGACGAGCGTCGGAGTCGGTGCAATAGGATTCCACCTTCCTCCTATATTGTCCTGTTTAATGTCTCATAGAAGGTGTTCTTGCTTGCGTCCATGTCCTGTTCCTCGTAAGCGGTAGCTGTAGCTTTTAGCCCAGTGCGGATGTTACCTGTAATCCATGGTTTTGTTTTGGATATGTTCTTATAGTTAGAGGATGACATCGTTCTATGTACGTCTAGACGAAGCCTGCGATTGTTGTGGTAAACTCCTCCTCGGATGAATTCCGTATCATATCCCAGTCTGTACTAGCTAAAGAGTCTTGTAGCCTCGCGTCTGCTTCATCGGACCGCTTCTGTATTGAGCGCATCGTTGGTACCTCATGTTTGAGCTTTTGTTTGTAAACAGGAAGCAGGAGAATAGGAGTCATTAGCTGCGTTTTCAAACACATAAAAGATCCACCCTCCTTCACTTACCCTCTCCTTGGGGGAATCCCTGCGGCCAGCTTTGCCGTCGGTCCAAATGATTAGCCAAGCAACGGAAGTTGGCAACGTAAGCCCCTCAGCCCTTCTTTTTGATAGTTTGCGAGTGTACAATTATGTTCACTCCAGGGCCTGAAATGCCCCATAATTCAATTTTCAATGATTGTACATCCGCTAAGAAAAAACAACATTAATATACAAGTGTAAGTGCAACAGCGTGATCACGTTCTCCGTAGCCGATGTGAGTAAGATGTTTAAATAGGTCAACATTCACAAGGCTGCAGGGCCTTGTCCGGACATGTACTGCGAGCATGTGCTGACCAACTGGCAAGTGTCTTCACTTACATTTTTAACCAGTCCCTGACTGAGTCTGTAATACCAACATGTTTCAAGCAGACCACCATACTCCCTGTGCCCAAGAACACTAAGGTAACCTGCCAAAATGACTACCGACCCGTAGCACTCACGTCTGTAGCCATGCAGTGCTTTGAAAGGCTGGTCATGGCTCACATCAACACCATTATCCCTGAAACCATAGACCCACTCCAATTTGCATACTGCCCCAACAGATCCACAGATAATGCAATCTCTATTGCACTCCACACTGCCCTTTCCCACCTGGACAAAAGGAACACCTATGTGAGAATGCTGTTCATTGACTACAGCTCAGCGTTCAACACCATAGTACACTCAAAGCTCATCACTAAGCTAAGGACCCTGGGACTAAACACCTCCTTCTGCAACTGGATCCTGGACCTCCTGACGGGGGTAGGTAACACATCCGCCATGCTGGTCCTTGACTTCCTGACAGGCCGTCCCCAGG
Source organism: Salvelinus namaycush (assembly GCF_016432855.1). Classification (NCBI taxonomy): domain Eukaryota; kingdom Metazoa; phylum Chordata; class Actinopteri; order Salmoniformes; family Salmonidae; genus Salvelinus; species Salvelinus namaycush. Next base: position 35,600 of record NW_024058588.1, read on the forward strand.
TGGTAAGGGCAGGTAACAACACATCCGCCATGCTGATCCTTGACCCTCAGGGGTGCGTGCTCAGACTCCTCCTGTACTCCCTGTTCACCCATGACTGCATGGCCATGCATCACTCCAACACCATTATTAAGTTTGCCGACGACACAACAGAGGTAGGCCTGATCACCGACAACAACGAGACATCCTATAGGGAAGAGGTCAGAGAACTAGCTCTGTGGTCCCAGGATAACAACCTCTCCCTCAATGTGATTAAGACAAAAGAGATGATTGTGGACTACAGGAAAAGGAGGACCGAGCACGCCCCCATTCTCATCGACGGGGCTGCAGTGGAGCAGGTTGAGAGCCTCAAGTTCCTTAGTGTCCACATCACTAACAAACTATCATGGTCCAAACACACCAAGACAGTCGTGAAGAGGGCACAACAAAGCCTATTCCCCCTCAGGAGACTGACAAGATTTGGCATGGGTCCTCAGATCAAAAGGTTCTACAGCTGCAACATCGAGAGCATCCTGACGGGTTGCATCACTGCCTGGTACGGCAACTGCTCGACCTCCGACCATAAGGCACAACAGAGGGTAGTGCGTACGGCCCAGTACATCACTGGGGCCATCCAGGACCTCTATACCAGGCGGTGTCAGGGGAAGGCCCTAAAAATTGTCAAAGACTTTAGCCACCCTAGTCATAGACTGTTCTCTCTCCTACAGCACGGCAAGCAGTACCAGAGCACCAAGTCTAGGTCCAAAGGCTTCTTAACAGCTTCTGCCCTCATGCCACAAGACTCCTGAATAGCTAATCAAATGGCTAACCAGACTATTTGACTTGAGTAAAAACAAATGTAAATAAGTAATAAGTTAGAAATTGTTCTACTAATGCACATGACGGCTTAAACACGTATCTTAAAAGTAACAATGTTTTTATTTGGTTCGCTTTTTTGAAATGTTAGTTTGCGCATACAACTTTCCATGATATTACACTTATACATTGTAATATTCGATTTACCTGATATAGTAGGAGGGCTAACATTCGATGTCTGGAGATGCGTTGTCTTCTAGCCAAGACATGAAATTCAATCATCATTCTTAAATTTATTTATTTATTTTATTTATTTCTTGAACCTTTATTTAATTGACACACAACAGCTACTGGTGCTTCCATGATGACTGAAAACACAACCGTTGGACAAACGAGTGACACATTTCTGGGCAAGAGCAGTCCATTTAAAATGAAATAATTATTCCCGAAGGCATGCATTTCTGTGGGTAGAATACCAGTGGTCCAGAGTTTCTGTGGGTGGAATAACAGTGGTCTGTAGTTTCTGTGGGTGGAATAGCAGTGGTCTATAGTGTCTGTGGGTGGAATAACAGTGGTCTGTAGTTTCTGTGGGTGGAATAACAGTGGTCCAGAGTTTCTGTGGGTGGAATAACAGTGGTCTGTAGTTTCTGTGGGTGGAATAACAGTGGTCTAGAGTTTCTGTGGGTGGAATAACAGTGGTCTGTAGTTTCTGTGGGTGGAATAACAGTGGTCTGTAGTTTCTGTGGGTGGAATAACAGTGGTCTGTAGTTTCTGTGGGTGGAATAACAGTGGTCTGTAGTTTCTGTGGGTGGAATAACAGTGATCTGTAGTTTCTGTGTGTGGAATAACAGTGGTCTAGAGTTTCTGTGGGTGGAATAGCAGTGGTCTGTAGTTTCTGTGGGTGGAATAACAGTGGTCTGTAGTTTCTGTGGGTGGAATAACAGTGATCTGTAGTTTCTGTGGGTGGAATAACAGTGGTCTGTAGTTTCTGTGGGTGGAATAACAGTGGTCTGTAGTTTCTGTGGGTGGAATAGCAGTGGTCTGTAGTTTCTGTGGGTGGAATAACAGTGGTCTGTAGTTTCTGTGGGTGGAATAACAGTGGTCTAGAGTTTCAGCTCCACTAGTGGTGCAGCAGACGTGTTGGTAGAAATGAGGTAGTACGGTTTTACATTTCCCCACGGTTAAAGTCTCCTTCCCACCAGAAACGCTTCCTTTGGGTGAGCGGTTTCTTGTTTGTTTTAATAAAATGCAAATTAATTACTTAAAAATCATACAATGTGAGTTTCTGGATTTTTGTTTTAGATTCCGTCTCTCACAGTTGAAGTGTACCTATGATAAAAATGACAGACCTGCCTCCCGGGTGGCGCAGTGGTCTAGGGCACTGCATCGCAGCGCTAGCTGCGCCACCAGAGTCTCTGGGTTCGCGCCCAGGCTCTGTCGCAGCCGGCCGCGACCGGGAGGTCCGTGGGGCGATGCACAATTGGCCTAGCGTCGTCCGGGTTAGGGAGGGTTTGGCCGGTAGGGATATCCTTGTCTCATCGCGCTCCAGCGACTCCTGTGGTGGGCCGGGCGCAGGGCGCGCTAACCGAGGGTGCCAGGTGCACGGTGTTTCCTCCGACACATTGGTGCCGCTGGCTTCCGGGTTGGAGGCGCGCTGTGTTAAGAAGCAGTGCGGCTTGGTTGGGTTGTGCTTCGGAGGACGCATGTCTTTCGACCTTCGTCTCTCCCGAGCCCGTACGGGAGTTGTAGCGATGAGACAAGATAGTAATTACTAGCGATTGGATACCACGAAAATTGGGGAGAAAAGGGGGTAAAATTAAAATTAAAATAAATAAAAAATTTGACAGACCTCTACATGCTTTGTAAGTAGGAAAACCTGCAAAATTGTCAGTGTATCAAATACTTGTTCTCCCCACTGTATATCAACAAATTGGCGAGGGCACTAGAACAGTCTGCAGCACCCGGCCTCACTCTACTGTTTGCTGATGATCTGGTGCTTCTGTCCCCAACCAAGGAGGGCCTACATCAGCACCTAGATCTTCTGCACAGATGCTGTCAGACCTGGAACCCTGACAGTAAATCTCAGTATGACAAAAATAATGGTGTTCAAAAAAAGGTCCAGTCACCTGGACCACAAATACAAATTCCATTTAGACACCGACATCTAAAGCACACAAAAAAACTATAAAATCAAATCAAATGTATTTATAAAGCCCTTCGTACATCAGCTGATATCTCAAAGTGCTGTACAGAAACCCAGCCTAAAACCCCAAACAGCAAGCAATGCAGGTGTAGAAGCACAGTGGCTAGGAAAAACTCCCTAGAAAGGCCAAAACCTAGGAAGAAACCTAGAGAGGAACCAGGCATTGAGGGGTGGCCAGTCCTCTTCTGGCTGTGCTGGGTGGAGATTATAACAGAACATGGCCAAGATGTTCAAATGTTCATCAATGACCAGCATGGTCAAATAATAATAATTACAGTAGTTGTTGAGGGTGCAGCAAGTCAGCACCTCAGGAGTAAATGTCAGTTGGCTTTTCATAGCCGATCATTAAGAGTATCTCTACCACTCCTGCTGTCTCTTGAGAGTTGAAAACAGCAGGTCTGGGACAAGTAGCACGTCCGGTGAACCGGTCAGGGTTCCATAGCCGCAGGCAGAACAGTTGAAACTGGAGCAGCAGCACGGCCAAGTGGACTGGGGACAGCAAGGAGTCATAATGCGAGGTCGTCCTGAGGCATGGTCCTAGGTCCCCCGAGAGAGAGAGAAAGAAAGAGAGAACGAGAGAATTAGAGAGAGCATACTTAAATTCACACAGGACACTGGATAAGACAGGAGAAGTACTCCAGGTATAACCAACTGACCCTAGCCCCCCGAAACATAAACTACTGCAGCATAAATACTGGAGGCTGAGACAGGAGGGGTCAGGAGACACTGTGGCCCCATCCGATGATACCCCCGGACAGGGCCAAACAGGAAGGATATAACCCCACCCACTTTGCCAAAGCACAGCCCCCACACCGCTAGAGGGATATCTTCAACCACCAACTTACCATCCTGAGACAAGGCCGAGTATAGCCCACAAAGATCTCCGTCACAGCACAACCCAAGGGGGGGCGCCAACCCAGACAGGAAGATCACGTCAGTGAGGGGAACCGGCCAGGCAGAGACAGCAAGGGCGGTTTGTTGCTCCAGAGCCTTTCCGTTCACCTTCACACTTCACACTCCTGGGCCAGACTACACTCAATCATATGACCGACTGAAGAGATAAGTCTTCAGTAAAGACTTAAAGGTTGAGACCGAGTCTGCGTCTCTCACATGGGTAGGCAGACCATTCCATAAAAATGGAGATCTATAGGAGAAAGCCCTGCCTCCAGCTGTTTGCTTTGAAATTCTAGGGACAATTAGGAGGCCTGCTTCTTGTGACCGTAGCGTACGTGTAGGTATGTACGGCAGGACCAACTCGGAAAGATAGGTAGGAGCAAGCCCATGTAACGCTTTGTAGGTTAACAGTAAAACCTTGAAATCAGCCCTTGCCTTAACAGGAAGCCAGTGTAGGGAGGCTAGCACTGGAGTAATATGATCAAATTTTTTGGTTCTAGTCAGGATTCTAGCAGCCGTGTTTAGCACTAACTGAAGTATATTTAGTGCTTTATCCGGGTAGCCGGAAAGTAGAGCATTGCAGTAGTCTAGCCTAGAAGTAACAAAAGCACTGATTAATTTTTCTGCCACATTTTTGGCCAGAAAATTTCAAATTTTTGCAATGTTACGTAGATGGAAAAAAGCTGTCCTTGAAACAGTCTTGATAAGTTCGTCAAAAGAGAGATCAGGGTCCCAAGTAACGCCGAGGTCTTTCACAGTTTTATTTGAGACGACTTTACAACAATCAAGATTAATTGTCAGATTCAACAGAAGATCTCTTTGTTTCTTGGGACCTAGAACAAGCATCTCTGTTTTGTCCGAGTTTAAAAGTAGAAAGTTCTCAGCCATCGACTTCCTTATGTCTGAAACACAGGGAGGGCAATTTTGGGGCTTCACCATGTTTCATTGAAATGTACAGCTGTGTGTCATCTACATAGCAGTTAAAGTTAACATTATGTTTTTGAATGACATCCCCAAGAGGTAAAATATATAGTGAAAACTATAGTGGTCCTAAAACGGAACCTTGAGGAACACCGAAATGTACAGTTGATTTGTCAGAGGACAAACCATTCACAGAGACAAACTGATATCTTTCCGACAGATAAGATCTAAACCAGGCCAGAACTTGTCCGTGTAAACACATCTGGGTTTCCAATCTCTCCAAAAGAATGTGGTGATCGATGGTATCAAAAGCAGCACTAAGGTCTAGTAGCACGAGGATAGATGCAGAGCCTCGGTCTGACGCCATTAAAAGGTCATTTACCACCTTCTCAAGTGCAGTCTCAGTGCTATGATGGGGTCTAAAACCAGACTGAAGCATTTTGTAAGCATTGTTTGTCTTCAGGAAGGCAGTGAGTTGCTGCGCAACAGCTTTTTCTAAAATGTTTGAGAGGAATGTTTTTTTATATTTTCTGGGTCAAGGTTTGGCTTTTTCAAGAGAGGCTTTATTACGGCCACTTTTAGTGAGTTTGGTACACATCCGGTGGATAGAGAGCCGTTTATTATGTTCAACATAGGAGGGCCAAGCACAGGAAGCAGCTCTTTCAGTAGTTTAGTTGGAATAGGGTCCAGTATGCAGCTTGAAGGTTTAGAGGCCATGATTATTTTCATCAATGTGTCAAGAGATATAGTACTAAAACACTTAAGTGTCTCTCTTGATCCTAGGTCCTGGCAGAGTTGTGCAGACTCAGGACAGCTGAGCTTTGGAGGAATACGCAGATTTAAAGAGGAGTCCGTAATTTGCTTTCTAATGATCATGATCTTTTCCTCAAAGAAGTTCATTAATTTATTACTGCTGAAGTGAAAGCCATCCTCACTTGGGGAATGCTGCTTTTTAGTTAGCTTTGCGACAGTATCAAAAAGACATGTTGGATTGTTCTTATTCTCCTCAATTAAGTTGGAAAAGTAGGATGATCGAGCAGCAGTGAGGGCTCTTCGGTACTGCACAGTACTGTCTTTCCAAGCTAGTCGGAAGACTTCCAGTTTGGTGGAGTGCCATTTCCGTTCCAATTTCCTGGAAGCTTGCTTCAAAGCTCGGGTATTTTCTGTATACCAGGGAGCTAGTTTCTTATGACAAATGTTTTTAGTTTTTAGGGTTGCAACTGCATCTAGGGTATTGTGCAAGGTTAAATTGAGTTCCTCAGTTTGGTGGTTAACTGATTTTTTGTCCTCTGACGTCCTTGGGTAGGCAGAAGGAGTCTGGAAGGGCATCAAGGAATCTTTGTGTTGTCTGAGAATTTAAAGCACGACTTTTGATGCTCCTTGGTTGGGGTCTGAGCAGATTATTTGTTGCGATTGCAAACGTAATAAAATGGTGGTCTGATAGTCCAGGATTATGAGGAAAAACATTAAGATCTACAACATTTATTCCATGGGACTAAACTAGGTCCAGAGTATGACTGTGGCAGTGAGTAGGTCCAGAGACATGTTGGACAAAACCCACTGAGTCGATGATGGCTCCGAAAGACTTTTGGAGTGGGTCTGTGGACTTTTCCATGTGAATATTAAAATCACCAAAAATTAGAATATGATCTGCTATGACTACAAGGTCCGATAGGAATTCAGGGAACTCAGTGAGGAATGCTGTATATGGCCCAGGAGACCTGTAAACAGTAGCTATAAAAAGTGATTGAGTAGGCTGCATAGATTTCATGACTAGAAGCTCAAAATATGAAAACGTCATTTTTTGGGGGTAAATTTAAATTTGCCATCGTAAATGTTAGCAACAGCTCCGCCTTTGCGGGATGCACGGGGGATTTGGTCACTAATGTAACCAGGAGGTGAGGCCTCATTTAACACAGTAAATTCATCAGGCTTAAGCCATGTTTCAGTCAGGCCAATCACATCAAGATTATGATCAGTGATTAGTTCATTGACTATGACTGCCTTTGAAGTGAGGGATCTAACATTAAGTAACCCTATTTTGAGATGTGAGGTATCACGATCTCTTTCAATAATGGCAGGAATGGAGGAGGTCTTTATCCTAGTGAGATTGCTAAGGCGAACACCGCCATGTTTAGTTTTGCCCAACCTAGGTCGAGGCACAGACACAGTCTCAATAGTTGAGCTGACTACACTGACTGTGCTAGTGGCAGACTCCACTAAGCTGGCAGGTTGGCTAACAGCCTGCTGCCTGGCCTGCACCCTATTTCATTGTGGGGCTAGAGGAGTTAGAGCCCTATCTATGTTGGTAGATAAGATGAGAGCACCCCTCCAGCTAGGATGGAGTCCGTCACTCCTCAGCAGGCCAGGCTTGGTCCTGTTTGTGGGTGAGTCCCAGAAAGAGGGCCAATTATCTACAAATTCTATCTTTTGGGAGGGGCAGAAAACAGTTTTCAACCAGCGATTGAGTGCTGAGACTCTGCTGTAGAGCTCGTCACTCCCCCTAACTGGGAGGGGGCCAGAGACAATTACTCGATGCCGACACATCTTTCTAGCTGATTTACACGCTGAAGCTATGTTGCACTTGGTGACCTCAGACTGTTTCATCCTAACATCGTTGGTGCCGACGTGGATAACAATATCTCTATACTCTCTACACTCGCCAGATTTAGCTTTAGCCAGCACCATCTTTAGATTAGCCTTAACGTCGGTAGCCCTGCCCCCTGGTAAACAGTGTATGATCGCTGGGTGATTCGTTTTAAGTCTAATACTGCGGGTAATGGAGTCGCCAATGACTAGGGTTTTCAATTTGTCAGAGCTAATGGTGGGAAGCTTCGGCGTCTCAGACCCCGTAACGGGAGGAGTAGAGACAAGAGAAGGCTCGGCCTCAGACTCCGACTCGCTGCCTGATGGGGAAAACCGGTTGAAAGTTTCTGTCGGCTGAATGAGCGACACCAGTTGAGCATTCCTACAGCATTTCCCTCCAGAAGCCATGAGAAAGTTGTCCGGCTGCGGGGACTGTGCGAGGGGGTTTATACTAACGTTACTATCTGTACTTACTGGTGGCACAGACGCTGTTTCATCCTTTCCTACACTGAAATTACCCTTGCCTAACGATTGCGTCTGAAGCTGGGCTTGCAGCACAGCTATCCTCGCCGTAAGTCGATCGTTCTCCTGTATATTATGAGTACAGCGACTGCAATTAGAAGGCACCATGTTAATGTTAATACATACCTCTGCATAAACATTAGCGCCACAGGTAACTTCCACAAAGCTGTCAACGATCTGAGAGACAGGGCAAGAAGGGCCTTCTATGCCATCAAAAGGAACATCAAATTCGACATACCAATTAGGATCTGGCCAAAAATACTTGAATCAGTTATATAACCTATTGCTCTTTATGGTTGGGAGGTCTGGGGTCCGCTCACCAAACAAGAATTCACAAAATGGGACAAACACTAAATTGAGACTCTGCATGCAGATTTCTGCACAAATATCCTCTGTGTACAACGTAGAACAACAAATAATGCATGCAGAGCAGTATTAGGCCGATACCCGCTAATTATCAAAATCCAGAAAAGAGCTGTTAAATTCTACAACCACCTAAAAGGAAGCGATTCCCAAACCTTCCACAACAAAGCCATCACCTACAGAGAGATGAACCTGGACAAGTGTCCCCTAAGCAAGCTGGTCCTGGGGCTCTGTTCACAAACAGACCCCACAGAGCCCCAGGACAGCAACACAATTGGACCCAACCAAATCATGAGAAAACAAAAAGATAATTAATTGACACATTGGAAAGAATAAACAAAAAACAGAGCGAACTAGAATGCTATTTGGCCCTAAACAGAGAGTACACAGTGGCAGAATACCTGACTACTGTGACTGACCCAAACTTAAGGAAAGCTTTGACTATGTATAGACTCAGTGAGCATAGCCTTGCTATTGAGAAAGGCCGCCGTAGGCAGACCTGGCTCTCAAGAGAAGACAGGCTATGTGCTCACTGCCCACAAAATGAGGTGGAAACTGAGCTGCACTTCCTAACCTCCTGCCAAATGTATGACCATATTAGAGAGACATATTTCCCTCAGATTACACAGATCCACAATGAATTTGAAAACAAACGCAATTTTGATAAACTCCCATATCTACTGGGTGAAATACCACAGTGTGCCATCACAGCAGCAAGATGTGTGACCTGTTGCCACAAGAAAAGGTCAACCAGTGAAGAACAAACACCAATGTAAATACAACCCATATTTATCTGTTTATTTATTTTCACTATTTGTACATCATTACAACACTGTATATATACACAATATGACATTTGAAATGTCTTTATTCTTTAGAACTTCTGTGACTATAATGTTTACTGTAAATTCTTATTGTTAATTTCACTTTTGTTTATTATCTACTTCACTTGCTTTGGCAATGTTAACATATGTTTCCCATGCCAACAAAGCCCTTGAATTGAATTCAGAGAGAGAGGTATTGCAGAGAGAGAGAGAGAGAGGTATTGCAGAGAGAGAGAGAGAGAGAGGTATTGCAGAGAGAGAGAGAGAGAGAGAGAGGTATTGCAGAGAGAGAGAGAGAGAGAGAGGTATTGCAGAGAGAGAGAGAGAGAGAGGTATTGCAGAGAGAGAGAGAGAGAGGTATTGCAGAGAGAGAGAGAGAGAGGTATTGCAGAGAGAGAGAGAGAGAGAGAGAGAGAGGTATTGCAGAGAGAGAGAGAGAGAGAGGTATTGCAGAGAGAGAGAGAGAGAGAGAGGTATTGCAGAGAGAGAGAGAGAGAGGTATTGCAGAGAGAGAGAGAGAGAGAGAGGTATTGCAGAGAGAGAGAGAGAGAGGTATTGCAGAGAGAGAGAGAGAGAGAGGTATTGCAGAGAGAGAGAGAGAGAGAGAGGTATTGCAGAGAGAGAGAGAGAGAGAGAGAGAGAGAGAGAGAGAGAGAGAGAGAGAGAGAGAGAGAGGTATTGCAGAGAGAGAGAGAGTGAGAGGTATTGCAGAGAGAGAGAGAGAGAGAGAGAGAGAGAGGTATTGCAGAGAGAGAGAGAGAGAGAGAGGTATTGCAGAGAGAGAGAGAGAGAGGTATTGCAGAGAGAGAGAGAGAGAGGTATTGCAGAGAGAGAGAGAGAGAGAGAGGTATTGCAGAGAGAGAGAGAGAGAGAGGTATTGCAGAGAGAGAGAGAGAGAGAGAGGTATTGCAGAGAGAGAGAGAGAGAGGTATTGCAGAGAGAGAGAGAGAGAGAGAGGTATTGCAGAGAGAGAGAGAGAGAGGTATTGCAGAGAGAGAGAGAGAGAGAGGTATTGCAGAGAGAGAGAGAGAGAGAGAGGTATTGCAGAGAGAGAGAGAGAGAGAGGTATTGCAGAGAGAGAGAGAGAGAGAGAGAGAGAGAGAGAGAGAGGTATTGCAGAGAGAGAGAGAGAGAGAGGTATTGCAGAGAGAGAGAGAGAGAGAGAGAGAGAGAGGTATTGCAGAGAGAGAGAGAGAGAGAGAGAGGTATTGCAGAGAGAGAGAGAGAGAGAGAGGTATTGCAGAGAGAGAGAGAGAGAGAGAGAGAGAGAGGTATTGCAGAGAGAGAGAGAGAGAGAGGTATTGCAGAGAGAGAGAGAGAGAGAGGTATTGCAGAGAGAGAGAGAGAGAGAGGTATTGCAGAGAGAGAGAGAGAGAGAGGTATTGCAGAGAGAGAGAGAGAGAGAGAGGTATTGCAGAGAGAGAGAGAGAGAGAGAGAGAGGTATTGCAGAGAGAGAGAGAGAGAGAGGTATTGCAGAGAGAGAGAGAGAGAGAGAGAGGTATTGCAGAGAGAGAGAGAGAGAGAGGTATTGCAGAGAGAGAGAGAGGTATTGCAGAGAGAGAGAGAGAGAGAGAGGTATTGCAGAGAGAGAGAGAGAGAGAGGTATTGCAGAGAGAGAGAGAGAGAGAGGTATTGCAGAGAGAGAGAGAGGTATTGCAGAGAGAGAGAGAGGTATTGCAGAGAGAGAGAGAGAGAGAGGTATTGCAGAGAGAGAGAGAGAGAGAGAGGTATTGCAGAGAGAGAGAGAGAGAGAGAGGTATTGCAGAGAGAGAGAGAGAGAGAGGTATTGCAGAGAGAGAGAGAGAGAGAGAGGTATTGCAGAGAGAGAGAGAGAGAGGTATTGCAGAGAGAGAGAGAGGTATTGCAGAGAGAGAGAGAGAGAGAGAGGTATTGCAGAGAGAGAGAGAGAGAGAGAGGTATTGCAGAGAGAGAGAGAGGTATTGCAGAGAGAGAGAGAGAGAGAGGTATTGCAGAGAGAGAGAGAGAGAGAGGTATTGCAGAGAGAGAGAGAGAGAGAGGTATTGCAGAGAGAGAGAGAGAGAGAGAGAGGTATTGCAGAGAGAGAGAGAGTGAGAGGTATTGCAGAGAGAGAGAGAGAGAGAGAGGTATTGCAGAGAGAGAGAGAGAGAGAGGTATTGCAGAGAGAGAGAGAGAGAGAGGTATTGCAGAGAGAGAGAGAGTGAGAGGTATTGCAGAGAGAGAGAGAGAGAGAGAGAGAGAGAGAGAGAGAGAGAGAGAGGTATTGCAGAGAGAGAGAGAGAGAGAGAGAGAGAGAGAGAGAGAGAGAGAGAGAGGTATTGCAGAGAGAGAGAGAGAGAGAGGTATTGCAGAGAGAGAGAGAGAGAGAGAGAGAGGTATTGCAGAGAGAGAGAGAGAGAGAGGTATTGCAGAGAGAGAGAGAGAGAGAGAGAGAGAGAGAGAGAGGTATTGCAGAGAGAGAGAGAGAGAGAGAGAGGTATTGCAGAGAGAGAGAGAGAGAGAGGTATTGCAGAGAGAGAGAGAGAGAGAGAGAGAGAGAGAGAGAGAGAGAGGTATTGCAGAGAGAGAGAGAGAGAGGTATTGCAGAGAGAGAGAGGTATTGCAGAGAGAGAGAGAGAGAGAGAGGTATTGCAGAGAGAGAGAGAGAGAGAGAGAGAGGTATTGCAGAGAGAGAGAGAGAGAGGTATTGCAGAGAGAGAGAGAGAGAGAGAGGTATTGCAGAGAGAGAGAGAGAGAGAGGTATTGCAGAGAGAGCGAGAGAGAGAGAGGTATTGCAGAGAGAGAGAGAGAGAGAGAGGTATTGCAGAGAGAGAGAGAGAGAGAGAGGTATTGCAGAGAGAGAGAGAGAGAGGTATTGCAGAGAGAGAGAGAGAGAGAGGTATTGCAGAGAGAGAGAGAGAGAGGTATTGCAGAGAGAGAGAGAGAGAGAGGTATTGCAGAGAGAGAGAGAGAGAGGTATTGCAGAGAGAGAGAGAGAGAGAGAGAGAGGTATTGCAGAGAGAGAGAGAGAGAGGTATTGCAGAGAGAGAGAGAGAGAGAGAGAGGTATTGCAGAGAGAGAGAGAGAGAGAGGTATTGCAGAGAGAGAGAGAGAGAGAGGTATTGCAGAGAGAGAGAGAGAGAGAGAGAGGTATTGCAGAGAGAGAGAGAGAGAGAGGTATGCAGAGAGAGAGAGAGAGAGAGGTATTGCAGAGAGAGCGAGAGAGAGGTATTGCAGAGAGAGAGAGAGAGAGAGGTATTGCAGAGAGAGAGAGAGAGAGGTATTGCAGAGAGAGAGAGAGAGAGAGAGAGGTATTGCAGAGAGAGAGAGAGAGAGAGGTATTGCAGAGAGAGAGAGAGAGAGAGAGAGGTATTGCAGAGAGAGAGAGAGAGAGAGGTATTGCAGAGAGAGAGAGAGAGAGAGGTATTGCAGAGAGAGAGAGAGAGAGGTATTGCAGAGAGAGAGGTATTGCAGAGAGAGAGAGAGAGAGAGAGAGGTATTGCAGAGAGAGAGAGAGAGAGGTATTGCAGAGAGAGAGAGAGAGAGAGAGGTATTGCAGAGAGAGAGAGAGAGAGAGGTATTGCAGAGAGAGCGAGAGAGAGAGGTATTGCAGAGAGAGAGAGAGAGAGGTATTGCAGAGAGAGAGAGAGAGAGAGGTATTGCAGAGAGAGAGAGAGAGAGAGGTATTGCAGAGAGAGAGAGAGAGAGAGGTATTGCAGAGAGAGAGAGAGAGAGGTATTGCAGAGAGAGAGAGAGAGAGAGGTATTGCAGAGAGAGAGAGAGAGAGAGGTATTGCAGAGAGAGAGAGAGAGAGAGAGGTATTGCAGAGAGAGAGAGAGAGAGGTATTGCAGAGAGAGAGAGAGAGAGAGGTATTGCAGAGAGAGAGAGAGAGAGGTATTGCAGAGAGAGAGAGAGAGGTATTGCAGAGAGAGAGAGAGAGGTATTGCAGAGAGAGAGGTATTGCAGAGAGAGAGAGAGAGAGAGAGGTATTGCAGAGAGAGAGAGAGAGAGAGAGGTATTGCAGAGAGAGAGAGAGAGAGAGGTATTGCAGAGAGAGAGAGAGAGAGAGGTATTGCAGAGAGAGAGAGAGAGAGAGGTATTGCAGAGAGAGAGAGAGAGAGAGAGAGGTATTGAGAGAGAGAGAGAGAGAGAGAGAGAGAGTCATGCTCAACATGAGCTCCTGATATATTTGATTTTTTTTTTGGTTTTTAGAATGAGATAAACACTCTAATCGAAGAAGAATTCCAGACAAGAAGTGATGAACAACAACTCTATTCATTCAGAATAGAAAAAAAAGTAACTTTGCGCCTCAAGTTAAGACGTTTTGAGTCTAGCTAGCTAGCTACACAACAAAGACCTAGCCAGCAGACTAACAAGCTAGCCAGAAGAAACGAGCTAGAACAAACCTAGCAAGGGCAGTTAATACAACTACATCAAACGACCAAACTGAGTGAGAAAACCAAAAAGCAGCACGGACTAACGGTAAACATACCTTCAGTTTTTTGTGTGAGGATTTTTCACTCTTTTTGCTGTTTTTTTAACTAAAGTAGCGCGAACAGCAGACGAACAAATCGGTTGCCATGGCAACGGGGCAGCAGAACAGCGCAGCAGCAGCGGGAGTAGCAGAGCGCACAGACACCATGTCCCCACTCCCCCTCAGCGCAGAATCCATTCTCTACCCAAAAAAGGCCAAAAATGACACAATGAGGAAAGCTTTCAAACAGAAACTACTAGAGGAGAGGCCAGAAACCCTTTTTGCAGACCTCTACAAAAACGGTGACGTGAGTAATCTCATCTTTCTCACTGACCAGCCAAATGCATGGCGCTCAGCAGTCTGCTCTCACTACCCATGCATAAAGAAAGAGGGAATCTGTAATGGGTGGAAGCTGAAAATCAAAGAGACAGACGACCCTGACAGCACCATGATAACAATCAACCTCTACAAGACTGGGACTGTCATGGTGCAAGGTAACATCAGGCTGTTTGAAACAGACTTTCAGACCATTAAGGAGAGAGCAGAGAGAGAGAAGAACACCACCAGTGACATGCCCTCCCACAAGACAAACTCCACCAGCACCACCCTCACCCCTACCCTCCCCACCCAAAAAGGCACATCCAGCAACTCTCTTCCCACCATAGTGGAGGACACGCCCCAGGAGGAGAGCGACCCCCTCAGTGCAGAGCAGGCTCAGGCCCTCCTCACCACCATGGCTGCCATGAGGGATGAGTTCACCAAACTGGAGGGGGAGGTGGTCCTGCTCAGGGAGAGCGTGAGCAAACAGCAAACAGACAACCACACCTTAGAGGAGCTCCTAACCAAGGTGAGGACAGAGCAGGACAGCAGCCTTGCAACACAGCTGAAAGAGGTTCAGCAAGAGAGAGACGGACTCAAGAGAGAGCTGGCTGATCTAACACAGGAGGTGAGAGAGCTCCAAAAAGACAGGCAGAGCAGCAATAAGGAGCTGACCACACTAAGAGAGGAGCTGCAGGAGAGAAAGAGAGCAGAGGACAAGCTGCAGGAGCAGATAGATCACCACCCTATGACCTGCCCTCACACAGCAGAGGAGCCCAGCTCAACCAGCCAGACTTCCCCAGCCCTGCCTGCTGCACCCCTCCTCCCCAACCCACAGAACAGCCTCCCACTGACAGTGGCACCGACACAGACCAGCCACACCCCAGCTCCAACACCCACCAGCCCCCACTCTGCCCCCCCCAGTCCAGAAGAAACACTGGCTGACATCGTCCTGTTAATGGACTCAAATGGGAAGTATGTCCAGGAGAAGAAACTTTTCCCTAGACACAAAACGAGAAAGGTGTGGTGCCCAACAACGCAAAGTGCCATGGAGCTGCTTGATAAGGCCCATCTCGGGTCGCCAAGCCACATAATTATACATACCGGAAGCAACGACCTACGTGCTCAGCAGGAGAGGGTGGCGACTTCACTACGGGGAGTGATTGAGAAGGCCTCCGCAATCTTCCCCAACTCAAGAATCATAGTGTCAACCCTTCTACAGAGGAGGGACTTCCACCCTGCCACAATCCAAAGAATAAACGCCAGCCTATCCCGGGACTGTGCCCTGCGACCCAATGTACACCTGGCCCACCATCCCACCCTCGATCTGGACTGTCTCTATGACCATGTTCACCTGTACAGGGAGAGAGTCCCCATCCTTGCCAAGACTCTCAAGGACGTCGCTTTAAACCGCAGCCCGACCTCTCCGCCCAGGAACAGCGGAGCAATCTCCACCCCGCCGAGATCACCGAGACAACACCCCGGACCAGCACCCTGGACCCCCCAACCACGACCACAGCACCACCAACCTCAATGCCCACCACAGCCAGCGCAGCACAGACCACCCCAGCCCAGCTTCAGAGCCACCCAGATGAGGCCTACCACCCCCCTCCTCCCCACCGCAGACCCACACCTGGAGGAGCCACAGCCCAGCAGGCAGAGCTACGCACAGGCTGTGAGAGGAGCAACTGGCCCAGCCCCCACCAACCAAATGAGTGACATTAAACAAATGCTGAGTCTACTATGCTCACATGTGATAGGCCGAGGGTCATGGTAAGATGAGCACAAGAACACCACCATCCTCACACTACATCCACCCAAGTGGCATGACACAAATTCTTGTGTCATCATCTTAAATGATAAACAAATCACATTTGCAAAATAAGAGTTTACTTTAATTGAAAAATCCTGTTTTAATGGTTCTTCTTGGATTCTGAATGTTTGTCTCATTTTGAAAGGTAAAGAAAAGAAAGAGAGAAAAAAAAGTTATGAAGTCTTTTTACGTTGCATGTTGGAATTTACAAGGATTGAAGTCCTCTGCTTTTGGGCTAAAGAGCAGAAACCCAGACTTCCTGAAAGAAATTGATGATGTTGATATTGTAGTACTACAGGAAACATGGTGCAGAGGTGATGTTTCCACTGGCTGTCCACTAGGTTATAGGGAGATAATCATACCATCCACTAAATTAAAAGGAATCAAACAGGGCAGAGACTCAGGGGGAATGT